>NC_092858.1:82224539-82330851 GCF_032062135.1 Pyxicephalus adspersus | reverse complement strand
AGTGTCTTATTTTAATTATTTTTTTAAAAATCGGGGGTGGCTTACTTAATGGGGATGTCCTAAAATCGGGGAAACACGATAGGTGTACAGACCTTAATCAAACAAAATCTGGAACCTAACCCTAATATCCAATTAAAGGAGAGGCTCATGGACAAGAATTGAAAGTTAACTGAGGTTTTAAAAAAGTTGAGGCTGGGCTGAGAGGAAAGCAGAGTGACCTGATTCTTGCTCTGGTGTTAGGTGAAATTTGTCAACATCAGTGAATCTATAGACTCCAATATCTGTGGTTGTTTGGCCATGTTGGGAAAGCACAAAGAGAAGGGAAATAATATTAATAGAGTATATTAAAAATTGAGAGAGTATGCCTAAATTATTTAACATGTCAACGTAAAGGTTCACATGCATTTTCTTTAACAAATCAGACCCAGTAAATTTTAATGTAGCATTGCTGATCGAATCCGGATCTATTACAAATTTATCCAGAATATTGACCAATTATTTTATTTCTGATAAAACACAGCAATGACTTGTTTATTACAAAATGGTGTTTGCAAGGCAGGCTCTTCCATAATTTCCTAGTCCAGGGAAGCACAGAGGGCTCTGGCAACAATGTTGTTTCTGGCAGTCAGGCACAGTATAGTAAATGCCCTACCAAAAATCCTATAAAAAGAACAAGTGTGATCCAGGGCCCAAAAAAATATTTGTTACTAGTAGTCAGGTCACTGATAAAGAAAAAATGTAAATGTTAGTTCAATGTTATTTCTACAGCTCTGTAGTCTATAGTGATGAGGTTCAGATTTAGGTTACAATCAAATTTAACCAGAATATTTGCAGTTACACGGTTTATATTATACCCTGTTTCCCCGATTATAAGGCACTGTCCTATATTTTTTGAAATGCCAAAATATTCCCTAGGTCTTATTTTCAGGGGGATGTCTTATTTTTCCATGAATAAGACTACAGTACACATTTATTGTTGAAAATCACTCATGTGCCATTGATTGTCCCCTTCTGATCACTCTGTGCCATTGATTGTCCCCTTCTGTTCACTGACTTACCTTTTTTTCTACTGTACGGCTGGGTAACTCCGTTAGGGCAGGGATCAGCAGCTTGCTTCCTGGTGCAGAATCGCGGGGGCGCTTGTGCTGGCTTGTTACTTTCAGTTTCGCTCTGCACTGCAGCCAGCATCGAGGAGACACACACAGTATCAGGTATCAGAGGATGTCTTATTCGCGGGTGAGTGCCTTATTTTAATTATTTTAGCAAAAATCGGGGGTGGCTTATTTGATGGGGATGCCTTATAATCGGGGAAACACGGTATGTAACAGTATGTGTTGTATTTATAAGTCAGAGACAGTTTGTAAATGTTGTAAACCAGTGTAAGTAAAATAGGAAAAGTACATGATATAGTAAAAAGATATGTAATATACCCAAAATAAACTCACTGCAAATTATTGTTCTCCATGGTGAAATGTAAGTAAATATGTCAGACTAGGCACATATATTAGTTCATTTTACATTACATCTTGACAAGTGACATCTGCACATGCGGGAATAAAGCTATTTGCTCCACATGGAAATCATGAAAGACATACTTTTATGCAGAGAAGATGTGTAAGCTTGACATTAATCTTCTGTTCAATACATCATCCTTGTATTTTATCCATTTCTCTGCTTCATAATGCAGCATTGGTAAGAATTTGTCTTAGAATTTCAGTTTCCAACAGTGAAACTTGTTTTTTTGCCTTTTCTTCTATAGACTGACAAGGTAGCTTTCTCCAGATTTCAAGACATGACCATGACAAAAGCTGCAGCCATGCTTTCAGTAAACAAATTCAGATTATGTCTTGTATTTTCTTCTTTGTGTGAGCAGAGAATCAGAAAATACAATAGATGCAAGATGCATTACTGAAGGTTAACACCAAACGCAATTATAATGAAAACACCATGGGACCATTTATCAATGTCTTTTGGCTGTGGAGCTGTGAGGAACCCAATGCAAAAACATAAATGTATCACCATATTTAAAGAGGGAAAATTACTTTAAAATCAATAACATATTGATGCTGTTTTGACCCAATTTCTGTATTGCACTGTGTAGAGAGTAATAACTGCATGAAATACGTAAACCTAATATAACAAATATGTGTAATACATGTAGGCAAAAATGTGGTAATTATTGATTTCTGCTTGTTTTTAAGTTTTAAATCACAGTATAAAATGGTAAAGTTTCTTAACTATATCTGTTGTAGGCTATGAAGCGCAAGAGGGGCCTGGAAACAAACAAAGATCAGTGTAATATGTTTAAATAATGATTGAAGTGCCTTAATTCCATGGATATCCTACCTAACCTCTTAACATCATTTATAATTGTCTGGAATGAATTCAAACTCTTTTGGCTGAACACTGGATTACTATTTGTTTTATAATATGACCAACTTTTTAAAACTCAACAGAAGGGTATAAGTTCTTTACAGTAGCTAGACAGAATATTAAAAAATCTGAATTCTGCATACTGGACTGGTTAGCCAAACTGGCCAAATTTTCATGCAGGGATTTCTATCCCAACTATTCAGCATTACTATCAATAAAACCCTTAAAATACCCTGAAAATGATTACTTTTTGTAATAGACTCAAGTGTTGTCAGTCCACAACAACGCTGAATAAATCTTTGGAAGGCCAAGGAATATTTTTCTCTAGCTGCAAGCTTTAACAACATTAAAACAGTGTACCTGTATTGCAGTATTACTTTACGGTATTGTTGAGAAATAAAAATTAGGGTTAGAAATCATAGACATAAACATTAAAAAATAACAGTAGGGATGCAATGGGGGCTTCTTTTTCCTTTTTTGGATATGGGCCAGCATACAAAGAATGAAGGCACCTCTTTCAATAGAACACAGTGATCTCAACATAGCATAGCTGTTAGGATCTGGGAACAGGCTCCAGTAGCTAAAGCAACAAACAAAAGTCCGCAGTGGTAAACAAGCTGGGGTCAGCACACAGATAGTTGAAAACAGGAGTAAGAGAGAAGCGTAGTCAGGGATCAAGACAAGCCAAGGTTAG
Organism: Pyxicephalus adspersus; assembly: GCF_032062135.1. Taxonomy (NCBI): domain Eukaryota; kingdom Metazoa; phylum Chordata; class Amphibia; order Anura; family Pyxicephalidae; genus Pyxicephalus; species Pyxicephalus adspersus. The sequence goes on along the minus strand of NC_092858.1, from coordinate 82,327,784 downwards.
TACACAAATAGTGGTAGAAAAGGATATGATGTAACAGAAGCAACAGCAAAGGCAAGACACTGGAAGAAGTATAGGAATCTGGCAAACACTAAATACAAGGCATGGCTCTATTAGCAAGTCAGGGGAAGGAGCAGGAAGTTCATCCCAACACTGGTTATCAGGGATGACTATGAGATAAGGCCAAGAGCTGTCCAGCAATTCAGGCAGCTCATTTGGAGCTACCAGACACAGAAGCAGCTGTGGGAATTGGATCCAGATCTTTCCAGTAGCATGGTCACCCCACATAGGACCTAGGTAGCCATTGTACTCAAATTTTATTTACAAACTTCATGACTTCATGAAAATGGTAATAAGCATGACAAAGGAAGGAAGGATAAACCTTTAATATGCAAGTCCATATCAAAGCCCCTGACACTGACATTTGTACATTGGGCCTGATTTATAAAAGCTCTCCAAGGCTGGAGAGGATACACTTTCTTCAGTGAAGTTGGGTAAATCCAGCAAACTTGAAACGGATTCCTAAAAGTCATTTGCTATTTGTTATCAAATGTGTTTAATCCTGAACCAGATCCATTCCAGGTTTGCTGGATCACCCAGCTTCACTGTGGAAAGTTTATCCTCTCCAGCCTTGGAGAGCTTTAATAAATCAGGCCCGTTGTATTTTTATACCAGTTCTATTTAGGTTTTTAAGTTATTTTTAAAGAGTAGAAAATGTATGTCTGCTGAAGAATAAATAGAATTTAAAAAGGCAGAAAAGGTTTAATATATCAAACTACTGTCATATCATTCCTGTCACAAGACATACTGACTGATAGGACATGGTAGAAAGACGGATGGACAGAGACAGAGATAAGCAGCAGCATCTGGCAGTGATGTGTATTATTCTCAGCTTTATTCCTCTGCTTATCAAAAAATTTTAAAATCCATTTAAAATCATTTGGCATTTACACTAAATTCCAAGACTGTCTGTTTCTGAAGGACATTTAATTCAATTCCCTTTTTGCTCACTATTTTTGAAATGCTGTGTTTAACTTGTCAATTACCATGTAGTGAAGAGTTCTTATTGGATGATTGCACACCGCCTGAAATGAAGAACTGTGGGGCTGCTCTCATCCTTCTGTTTTAAAGCACTTGTGTATTTAATCATCCTCATTGTAAGTGTGCAATTAGCCTTCCTTACACATCCCAAACCACACTGGCACTTGAGGAGATATATTACATCTGTATTATTGTATGCCAAGTGTTCCTTGATGCAATATTTCTCTGCAGACTGTGAACATGTAAGTAATTCCCTTTAGATCAAATGGCCGTACGTAAATGTGAGTGCTGAGAATATTAACATTTATTCCTCAGGTTAAATTCACTGCTTTTACAATTCAGCTGATATATTTATATTCACAAGGTGATGTACAGCGTATTACAAGGAAAGACCTTTGCAGGGCTCTTAAGCATTGTTCTTTGGCCTTTTGTTATCCAAAGCTTGCTGCTCTTGCCCTGTTCCTTAAGCCCTTGTGGATTTTCAGGAACAGAGATGTTTCTGTTACATAAAAGTTTTTTATGGTTTAGTCTCTTTCCTTAACTTAAGACCCACTTCCTGAAATATAAAATCCAAGTGGCTGCCAAGTGTAGACTATGTAGGACAGTGTTTAGACATCATGTTAAACGTGCCACAATTAAATAATAATGCTTCCCTCCTTGTGTCGTTTTAGTAAAACTACTAGAGGTAGCATGCAGTTTTTGTTTTTCTGTCCAGGACTCAAGATTTACACAGTTCATTCACACAGCACGCCTGTCAGGGCTGAAGTAATATTTGCAGGTTTTGTCACTCTTTCTCAGACTGTGACTGGACAGTAAACAAAGAAGCAACAGAATGATTAGACCATCTAATTACTTGGTGTCTCCTTCTATGGGCATGTTTAGGTACTTGCATTAGTAGGCACCCTGTTTGGTAGAAGTGTTCCTATTCTAAAGTTACTTTTTCTACTTTTAACAAGTTTTTCCCAGCTCAGGGATAGATTTCTTCCCCCTCTATGTTGGTAAGTGCCAGGCAGAAAGCGTGGAGGGGGAGTAAATGTTTGCCTCACCAGTCAATGGGAGGTCTGTTCATTGGGTTGCGGACAAATGATATATATCTGAGGAAGACGTTGTAAAGGGGACTACTGTCGGTGTAGTCTAGAGTAAGAAGCATCCTATGAGGCTGGACCTAGTCTTGCCTACATCAGAAGCTGGGGCCTGTTCTGCCTGGTTTTGTCCTTGCCCTGGTAAGGGATGGGGCCTGCATGTGAGATATTCTGCAAAACGTCTATAGAAGAAATGAGAAGGTGACCACTAGATTGTAGCACTTTCCAGGTACAGTCTTCTGCTGGTAAAAGCTTAGAGGCAGCTATTCTGTAACATTGTTGAAAGTCTCCTGGCTCAGTTAGAAAGTCTTCTGCTGAATAATGTCTGGTGAAAGGTGCTGTTTGGAAGCAGCCTTCTTTGCGGCATTGTGGAATGATTTCCTGCTTTAAGAAAGGTACTAGTTGAGATGATTTAAGATTCGCCTGTCTTATGAATTCTTATGGGTTATTACTTCTCAAAGAGTTATTTGGTGGCCTGGGAACCCCTATAGGGCCCTTACCGGTCTGACAGAATATTCTTTTGACTGGATGTTGGGGCATTAGTGTTTTCCTCCACCATATGTGCTCTACTCCTCTCTCCCAATCTCCACATGTTGAATAAATACCCCAGGCAAACATAAAATGACTGAATCTGACTGTTGTATTACTGTGCACTGGGAGCACAGGCAAACAAGTCCATGCCACTCCTGCTTCAGTGAGTTCTAGAGATTTAAAAACACTTTAACATATGTATTAATGTATACATACAAATGTGTGTTTTATATCTGTCTGGAGTTCATTTAGATGGACATCTACAAAATGTTTGCTAACAACATGACAGTCTGTAACCATTTTTCTTTGTTTCTTGAAAATAACAGGCACAGACAGATGGGTGATTAGTAAAAGGACATATTTTTCTAACATGTCAGTGTGAAATCTGCCGCTTCAGCTCCCAAAGTAATATACATAACACATCCATGTGCAAACAGAGCTCTCAACAATGTGTATAAACCTGTGTGCTCTGTTGTGAACACAAATACATCTTCATACAGGGGCACATATCTTATCAATAATATAGGAATTCACCAAAAATTAGGACATGGAACTATCACCAGAGAGCAAAAAAAAAAAAAAGAATTCCAAGTAAAGACAAAATAGATATACATTTTTAAACTAATTTTGATAATTAGTAAAAACAATGGGGTGGGTGCTTACAGCCCTATTTTGAAAAAAATAATATTATTATGTCTACCCTTTAATGGTATACATATTAAACAATAAACAAGAAAGGAAATAGAAAGGGCTTCTTAAAGGCAAAAAGGTTTTATGTGTGATCATGGGAACACAAAAGAATAAATCAAAACAAAAGTGCAATGCATTGCTTCATGGTTCATGCAAAATGGTCCTGCCCTCACTGGCTTTGTGGAATTGATAGGACATAGTACTAAATAGATATCAACTAAATAGCCAAAGTTTAGTTTCTAAATTCAGAGAAAAGTACAAGGAGGAGAAAAAGAAGTGTACAAAGCAAGTAAACTGGGCCCGACAGGCTTCCTCAGGGGATGCAGTGAGTACCCGATTGAGTCTTTTATGTATATCTTGTCAGTCTAAAACCAGATAGATAGGAACGAGGAGGAGGCCAGTACCAGGGTTACTGCTTACAAGTAGCAGGGTTAAATTACAAGAAACTTATAAGATAGATAAGATGGCTGAAAATTAAACACGGTAGACACCAGGAGAAAAGAAGAATGGATAAATTCCATTATTTGCATTGCTTGTCCAACGAAACTTTCAAGATTCAAACATAGGTAAAAATCTGATTTTCCCAGGAAAGCACTTTAGTAAACAAAACATTACTAGCCTGGGGATTTTTTTCTGACGAGAAGCTAACTCAATTCCTTGACTTAGTGAACAAGATAATATATTACATTCAAGATATATTGAAGCAAGATATCAATAAAAACATATTGGCCCTGTATTGACCACAGCATCCAGCAGTGAGAAAATAATTTACAATGCTGGAATGTTCTAGCAGTAAACTCTTCCTTTTGGACACTATCAAAATTTTCTTCAAGGCTGCTTATACTTCTCAAAACAAAGACAGTATTGTCTGAGGTTGAAAAAAAATTTGCAATGGTAATTACGAATTATCTACTTTGTAAAATTTGCAATTCAATAAGCATAGCAGTGAAATCCATCAACACCTTTGCCTAATCATGGCAGACAAGGGACCCCAGATTAGTATTCAAAGGTGTTTTTTTGATAGGACTGTAATTGTGGCCATTTTTTCTCTTCTTTTAAATACTGTGACAGGAGTGTTTGTACTGATTAATGAAAAGAAAAAAAGTACATCTGTTGTTTTGTTATACTGTTAAAAGACCAACACTCAACATCAAATAAAACTTTTTCCACTGGTGACACAAAAAAACAAGAATTTCTATCTGTGTCTGGTTGTAGTTACTGGCCATGTCTTCCCTTTTCACTGCTAACTGCTGCTCTCACTTATTTTCCTGTTGTCACGAGTAGAAATCTTGCCAAAAGGGTCACAGATGGCTAAAATGTGAAAGGATTTGACATTATAAAGTATGTTTCTTGGCAAAAAACTTGTTTGGTTTTGGGTAGACCAGGAAAGTGTTGGGAAGGCTTCAAACTTTTTTCAAGTTTGTGTCCCCTTTAGAGATTCATCCCTTTTGTACAAGATATCATTATCACTTAGTAAAGTGGGATTTACAAAATGTTACAATTATCCCTAGAACAAGAGATACGAGGAAATCATCTATTAGACACATCTGTTCTAGGGACACATGTCTAGGAGGAGAATTTCGGAAATACATATATTTTAACTCTTCACAAGTGTCTAAATTGTCTTGGCTGGAGCTTGAGGCTGAATTGCAACTTTGAAGTCAGACAGGTGAAGTCAGAATTTGAATTACTGGTCACCACTGGTTTTGAGGATCCTGGGGGCTGCTCAATGAGAAATCTGGAGACAAATGCAGGAACTTGTAGGTACCTTAATTTCATTTCTAAAAGTTTATGCACACCTGTCATTAGACTTCATGTTAAAAAACCAACCTTACATAATAAAAATATGCACCTTTAGGTGCCTACAAATAGTGATGTTACATTTTTTTGCTAAAGAGTGTTTTGAAAGTTCTCTAACCCTAAGATCACCTACAGTTAACAATTCTGTGTTTTAAGGGTAGTGATTACTTGAAAACTCACCCAGCATAAATAGGTACCTAAAATGTGTCTGCGGTTTTGTTTCTGGTTATGTCAATTGTTACTGATTCTGTCTGTGCAGACATGCTTGAAGCCATATGTAACACGTTTTTCTTGTCCCCAAGACATAGGAGCTGAGTGCATTTCTGGCTGATGGACTGGTAATTTTCTTTTCTTGCTGAATCTTTATTGAGTACTGAAACATCACAAGTGCTAAATTGTGATTAATTTCAAGTACATTAATTTGAGTTTGAATATCATTTATTCATCCACACATACTAGTCATTACTAAAGATTTACTGGCAGAAGAGAATTAAGAATACTATGATAATAAGAAAAATCTGGGTAAGTAGCAGCTTTAAGATTTTCTAACAAATGCATTGAATAGAGGTGAGCTCATTCAGCTCATTTAACACTCCTGTGTTAAAACAACCAGCTATCAGAATGAATGTGTTTCTTGATTGTCCAGGCTTCCTGGAACAGAACTTCAAGTGAGAGAACCTAGATGAGAATTCAGGGAAGGGCAGTAATAGATTGTAAACAATGCTATTGATTTTAAAACTTATATTGTTTCAGGGTTAAATTGCTTTGCTTTCCCTGGTTCTCAAGTGAGCCTAAACAAACATTGCCAAAACATTTCTGTTTACAATTATACAGATTGATTGACAAGTAAAAACTATTCTGTTAAACTGGTACTTAGTCAAATTGCAAGTGGTAATTTATTAACTGCTAACAGTAAATTATACTTAAATCAAAAATGACTATCTATGGTTTCTAAGTTACATTTTGAATGTTACATAATTCAAAGCTTCACTGATTCCAAGAATGATCCTCCCTCTGAGCTCTCAACAACTTTGCCCAAAAACACTGGAATCAGTGGCACACATAGCCACCAAAGGGCCCCAGTGCAAAAACAGTTTATGCCAAAACCTATATACCTAATGGTCAATGGAGAGATAAATAGACAAATAGATGGATATATTAGAATTGTTTATACGGATGGGGTTAGTTAACATCACATTTACTCCAGTGCCAATAATTTAGGCATTCTATGCCAGACAGAAAGAAACTGGTCTTGGCTTAGTATTACTTATGTACACCACTAGTTTAACATATGTCCAGTGCTTCCCCACCGCTGTTTAGCCAGCCAGGGATGACCACTGTCATTTTCTGTGGAGCAGAAAGATATAAAGAATCATGTCAAAAAATGCTGCAATAAAAGGTGACAGTTTCCAAAGTTGTGCGAGGCTTCCTTAATACCATAATTTTTACAGGGTCCCAGTACAGCCAAAAAAGGGTAAATCACAAAATGCTTTGTGATTGTACCTTGTGAGTGAGGCCCATTGCACTGACAGTTTGTTTCTGAAAACTGTATTGCAAAAGCATATGAAGCAATTTCTCTACCAAATAAATAATTGGGTTTTATTGTTTGCAAACTAGAATACATTTGTGAAACATTCAGAAATATTGCTAGCCATTACCCAAATAATGGTTATTTATGTCACATAATTATTCTGAATATACCCTTTCAGTTGTTTTGACAAATGCACTGTTGTGCAACATGGTCTTTGAATCAAGAAGAAATAACTTTTTAACTGAACCATGTACAATCACTTGTAGATTCCTTATGATTATCCAGCTTTAAATTCTAGATTATTGTAGTTTGTCAGGGAAATTGAATGGATCGCAGTTTACTTTCCTCAAGAGCATCCCTAAGAGAGGCGCTTCTAAGGTTATTCCTTCTTAAAATCAATTGAACTCATTCAATGTCTCATTTATTACAGCTGTGCTTGTAAGGAAAGAGATATTTAAAATAAATCATGAAACAACGCTACTGATACAGAAAAACGATAGTACAAACTAATATTTGGACCAGGCAATCATAATAGTGTGAATAAATTATAAATTAATTAAATGTCTTTTTTATTATGTTCTATAGTGACTATATTGAGCTTTTCTTAATTTGCTAGAATATGCAGCATATGATGTGTATATGCAGGAAACGATAAAAGGAAACATTTTTATGACAGAATAAAACCAAGACTACACATGCAGGTTTAATCTTTAGCTACTGTAAGATTTACCTACTTGAAATTGGTAGATGAACATTAGCTGAAAAAGAGATTTATCATACCTCAGCTGTGCTACCTGCTATCACTGGCAATTGTTTGTGAGGAATAGCAATTAATCACAAAACAGATGGAACAAATGGTGTAAGCTAAACAAGTAGAAAGTAGTAGCAGTAAGGTTTCATATGAATACACAGTCATGTATTCCTGGTTTAGCTAATTTTTTGACATGATTCTAATCACAGCACGATACCACTGCGTATGTATCTTATACCATAACAAGTCATTTGTTTCATCTCTTTGTCAATTACAATTTACATGTACAATATACATAAATAAAAACTATTTTCAAAAGTTACAATGCTTCAATTATTTCTCCATGATCTCAATCAATAATTTAACTTGTTCGACCCATTTCGCAGAAACATATACCGCTTCATCAGGAACACATCCTTCACATATGAGACCTACAGTACAACACAATAGATAAAAACATTTGTATAATTCTAAAAAAAACATTTGTATAATTCTAAAAAAAAAAACAAATAACTATTACTCACAACTCATTATTAATAACCTAGTGAGGTTCACTCAAGCAATAGTCGGAGGGCCCTAGGGTATAACTGAATGGTTGTAGATCCGAGGTCGGATGGGAGAAGAGACTTTGCATATCACCACTGGCAGAAGTGTGACTATCCTGACTGGCTGAAATGGTAAATTTGATTTATCCTCCCTTTCACTCTCTCCTTCATTCTCTTTTGAGCAATTATAGAAAGTTAATTAACCTAATGTAGACACAGACAGAGGTATTTTTCCCCAGCCAACACAAAAATATAGCTTTAAGTGTACTTTGAAATGATATTTTCCATGTTTATTTACATTAGCCTGTGATAGTACTGTACAATATTTTGACTTTCCAAGGACTCTAATCAGTGTAAAAAAAGAAAGCTTACCACCAGATGTTCTGCACATTAGCAAACTACAAAAGCAAATAATATGAAATAAAATAACATGTAAAAAAAGATGTTCATCCTTCTAATCTAAGCACATTCTAAATCAAACTAGTAGCAGTAAACAAAGATTTAGATATTAATTTAGATTTGACATAAACATGCTGATATATGCAGAGTCAATAGTGTTCACCTCCTATTGAGAAATAACCTATATTTACGAAGTTTGTTGTCTGAATTGAAATACATATATGTCTACTGTTTTACCTGCCAAACGATTTGTATTCTTAGTGGTATATCAGTGTGGCAGTATGTTTCCTTTTTCTGACTTATTGCTTTCTGGGTCAGCTCCCTGCTCACTGGACAAAGTATATGATGCTGATTTACTGCCCAGTAAGTAGGCTGGAGGTTAGAGGTGACACAGGAAGATGAAATATTGAACCAGGAAAGAAGTGTATCACCTGCCTGGCTGGTCAGTGTGGCAGAAGTGTTTAAATCACAAAGCCAGATGATTAGCGTTACAATTTATTTGGAAAGAAAGCAATTAAACATATATGTATTTCCAATGCCCATCTGTTTGCCTGGCATTTACTTCAGGATAGGAGAATTATGAATACAGCACCCTGCTGATGTTTCTGAAAACAGAAAAAGAAAATATGTGTTTATATCAAACAGCACTCTCAATCAGTAATTTATAGTAACTAAGTTTTTTTCTAAAAGCAAAACATTTATTATTCCAATCTTTAGCTAATTCAATTAAATTATATAACTAAAGACTGCAAAAATTATCAAGACACCAAATGTATCTACAAGTGTATTGTGAATGTGCAAAACATTTACAATTCAAATATTTCAAAGCAGAACTAAAGTAAAACAAAATGCAATATAGAAGAAGTTTTTGGCAGAAGAAGCTTTGTGGATTCCCTCTGCCAAAAGCTGTCTGCCAGCAATTGTTTATTTAGTGCCACATCGTTAGTGGCCACTAGCTTCCCAATAGCCAAACAATGAAAATGCTGCAACCAAGTGCTGAAAAAGACTGCAACAGTGGCAATGACAAGCATAAAATTACCAAGGCTACACGATATATGCCATAATGTACAGTATGCTGTGTGTATACCTTCTTAATATAACAAGAGCCCATGTACCCCACCCATCTAACATATCAATTCAGCTCTTGGGATATACGCAACTAGAGTAAAAAATTGGAGCTGTTTAGCAGAACAGACATTGTAAAACATGCAAGAGGCAAAATGAAGGCTGCTAATTGATTACTGTGGGAAATAGGCTTACACTGCTTTTCGTAAATTAGGCCTACAATCAGAGAAAACAATTCAATGAAGAATTAGACAAAATATTATTTTGGCACTTTTACAATGTAAACAATGGGTTCTGACCTATCACCAGGTTTACAGAAATGAGCTCAAAAGAGAAATATGATCATGAGAAAGTAAATACACTCCATGGAAATAATTAACTTTTTCAATGCATTTGAACAAGCAAACAGTAGGTCATTATTGAGACAGACAGATAAAGACAGAAAACACACATAAATATTCCTTTTTAGTTATTTATTTAACAAAAATATCAATAGATGTAATATACTACTGTGGAGAATGTAATGTATCTTTACACTCAGAATCTGATATTGCTCTTTGAACAAAGACTACTTTATGAAGGTAAGGTCAATCCTTGAAATTGTTGACCACACCTCCATGCAAAATTCCTTCCGTTGCAAAATGTTTGTGGATTTTCTTAAATTGACCTCTTGTAAAAAGTCCTCCCACATTATTTAATTGGTACTTAAATTAGGGCTCTAAATATTACCAATCTATAATATCCAATTTTTTAATTTTCAGCTTTCTTAGTGGACTTGTTAGTGTGCTTCAGATCATTATTGTGTTAAAAGATGCATTTTCAATTAAACTTTACATATGTCCTTAAATTCTCTTCAAGCACACTTTAATACAATGCAGAAATAATAGTTGATTCAGTAACTCCCAGCTAACCAGGCTCTAAAGAAGCAAAGCAACTCCAGGCCATAACATTTTTAATAGCACATGTCACAGTTGGTATAAGGTTCCACTTATAAAAAAAAAAAGGAATAGTGTGTATTTCATTTACACATGGCACTCTGTTTACCCTGACAATAAGGAATTGGAAGTCCAGTCCCCATATTATTAACCAGTGAACATGAATGGATGAATGCATTTTCTCTGAATTTGGATGAAATATCCTTTTGATGTTTTAAGATGTACTATTTTGATCTGAATATTGAACATTACTGCATACGTACAAAAAGTACACTTCATCCTAGCAACACCAGCAACAGAGCCCTCTAATATCTTGTATAGTACTCACTATTACTACTGTTTTGGGTTGTTCACATATCTGAATTTTCAACATTGAAATACTGTTAAGTGTGTTAAACAATATATCCCTAAAGAAGCCTACCCGTGGCGAAACGCGTCGGATTTTGCACAGTGAAATACGGCAATATTATACGGTGAAATAGCATATTAAACACCCAGGTCCTGTGAAATGCAAAACAGAATCTAGGTGAATATATGTTTATAAATGTTTGTAATTATGTATTGATCCTTTATGAACAAATACATAATTATGTTTTGCAAGCAACCTGGTAGCAGTAGACCTTTTTTCTCCAACTTTCTGTTTTTACTTTTTAATAAAAAAAAGGTACTTTTGGATGGCCCAAACATTTCTATTGTTGCTGTGGCCAAGCAACTTTATCTTTTATCCATCAATCAATAGTACATTTTTTTTAAGGTCAAACATTTGCCTGTGACTTTAATGCTGGAAATGGGCTCATTCGTCTGTGTTTTTTTACTGGCCTTGATTTAAATATAGAGCTCTTACAAAGCTTTTTTTACAATATTCTACTACAAAAAGACTGATTCTCCTATGTATTTCTACTGCATGAAGTGTTGCCGATAAATTTAGGGACCTGACAACTCTGCCTTGACAACATTTTGTTACAAAAAGGCTGATAATTATCTGTGTTTTTCTATAGCATTACGTGGGGCCTTGCTCTAAGTGGAGTGTGGAGTTCTAACAATGCTTCTCCTACAAAAGTCTTCTAAAAATGAATGCAAAATTCTTTGTTCCAATTCTGCTCAATTACAACAAAAACAGTCTTTAAATAAGAGTTCTTTGCCAATGTTTCTCTAACTAATTGTATGTATTCAAATTATTTTTTTTGGCTGCAAATAACTAGGGATGTTGCCCATAATGTCCAACCATACTCTCACCTAGGCATGCAGCCTGGGAGGCCAAAAAAAAGGGAGCCAATGAGCATAGGGCCTTTTCTTTCTGAACCAGGCCCCACACCTTTCCTTAATTTTAGACATGTCAGTAATAAACTATTGGGCCACTTACCCACAATCAGTGATTTATTATAATGTGGGTCCCCCAAAAAAATCTGGAAGGGCTAGTGGTGGAATATGAAAGCCATTTTTTAAGGATGTCACTAGCTGTCTTCTTCAGGTAAATACGTAAGTACAGAAATACATTTGTACCCCTTTACCCATTAAGGGCTTGATTTATTAAAGCTCTCTAAGACTTGAGAAAATAAAAGTTTATCAATGAATCTGGATGATACAGCAAACTGGAATGGTTTTCTTCAAAGTAATTTGCTGTTTGCTAAGTTGGCTATGTTTTGCATCCCGGATGATATCCATTCCAGGTTTGCTGGATCACCCAGCTTCACTGATAAAAGTGTATCCTCTCCAGCCTTGAAGAGCTTTGTTAAATCAAGCCCAAAAAGTTGAAAGTTAGGAGCTAAAATGGCAATACACACACACTATGAAAAAAAATCTTTTATTGAATAAAAATACAGATAAATAACACATTTTTCAAATAAAGTTTATGCACCACAAAGTAAATTCACAACATTCAGCAAGGTAATTCACACAAATCACAGCGACCCAATGCCTGGAAAGTGTACAAAACATTACATGAACGATTCATTGGCTGTTCCAAAGCAATAGGGAATCTCAGGTAGTGTAACCTACTAAATTGCCCACTTGCAACTTTAAGAAACCACCCAAGTATGTTATTATTGACGGACTGTGTATTTTCAATGTTGCCTTAGAAACCATCCAAATTGGTCAAATTGCTAATCTTACTTTCAGAAAATTTACTTATCACTAATAGTAAAATATTTTAATGTTTTTCGAAGATTATTATTATTAAGAAAGCTTAAATACAAGGTTTGGCTGTTAGATAATAATTAGCTTAGTTTAGTAGGGGAAAAACACTTTTACACTACTAATGCCTATCAAGATTTTAACATCCTCAAAGCCTGGCAGCACAAGTTTACCTTGTGCCGGTCACACTATCACCAACCAGAGATGAGGATGGATGACCAGTGTCCACTTGGCTGCCACCTATTCTTCTACCATACTTTCTCACTCTGTCACTGCAGAAAAAGTACTATACTTATATAACTATATTTAGATGTAGTTTTAGTAATGAACAAAATCTAGCTCAAAGCAAATCTACACATATACCCCAATTTAATGAATTTGTTTTACAACCATCTGTATTTAGGCAGATAATTGTTAAACAGTGAAATCTTTTACACTTATCAATATCAATTATTAGTAAGTTAGGTTAGAAAAATGAGTCATCTATTATTTTTACAAACTGGTATATATAAATGCACAAGTGTATGCCCATGGCCATATTTTTAATTAATGGCAAGAAGTAGCTTCCTCAGCTTCCTAGCTAACCAGACTTCCTTATTATAGCTCCACCCAGATCTGCAAAAATAGAATAAGTACAACTGAAAATATATTCCTGCCTCCCTGTTGGTTGGCATGCCTAATATTTGATCTCCAAATGCCTCAAATCACACTCACCAATTTATTAACCAGGTTATTAGTGTAACAGGGGGAGCTGTATGTGGGTCCCACCAAATGCAATCTTGCCTTGGTACTAAAATGTCTTGATGCAGCCCTGTGCATGGCTTAGTAAATTGCTTAGGAACTACAGGCAGAAAACTCTTCTTTCTTCATAATACTTATACCACATAATTGCATAGTGAATTTACATTTACTAGATCATTTCTATACCGTTAATAGACAGCAAATAGTCCAATCTAATAGTGTAAATGAGTACTATGGTGACACGGGGAGGATAGTCACTCATTTAAATATCGGTTTTAGTAGAGCATCACTCCCAAGTTGCTCCTTAGATAAGGAGGCAGGATTCTAATTAAACCTTCAATTTGCAATTGCCTACTAACAAGCTAATTAGCATACAATTTATATAACAGAATGCTGTGTGCATAGCATGTCAAAAGACAAAAGACAACACACAGAGATGTTAATGTACTTAATCCTTTCCTACAAAAAATGCTAAAACGTTTTTTTTTTTTTGCAGTGAAGAAAACTGCTTTTCTCTGATATGCCTATATGAGAGTCGATTAAGGACACAATCTTTACACTATTTAATTATTGTGAATAAACCAAATATATGAGAGACCATTCATGAGAATAGAGTAGAAAATGTTCCTGATCACATTTTACAAACTTTAAAAAAATGCAATAAAAATGTAATCTTTTCCCTTCAGTGTTTCATTATTGAGGATCTGAGAGTTTTATTTGCTCAATTATTTTAGTTATTGGATCGGGGTATTTAAATACACATTTTAAATATTTGTTAATATTAAAATATTTCCAGTTGTAAGATATGTTGTACTTAAATCACATTTCATGTGTTAATTATTAGATAACATCTTCATATTCACCTAAAATAGGGATTTTTTAACTTTCCTGAAAGCTTGCAACTGTTATTGGTCAACTAACTATATTGAGCTTCCTACATTCACCTGAAAAAATATTATAAACGTAGAACACAAAATGTGGCAATCTTCAACAGAAATGAAAAATATAATTAGTAAAAATATATATCCATAGTGTATCATTTTCAAAACTTTTTTTTAAAACGGGAATGGATAAAAACATATGGAGTCAGTCTGATTTTTTTTCCCTTTTAAAAAGTTAAAAAGTTTAAAAAGTATTTTGTACTTGGTTAGTTGGTTATGATGGGTCTGTGGCGAATTTGTGCATTATTGTTGGCCATCAGTAGATGGTGCTGTGTCCTTATGTAAAGTGTGTAACATGCTATGTGTCTCAGAGGGCAAGAAGATTGTTATGTATTTTACACAGATCAACCTAGCAGTGTGACCAAAGTATGAACCTAGGCATTTCCAGGTGAAATATAAAAGGTTTGTATTTGTATATATACATTACATCATTACGGACTGCTGGACTTCAGCCAAGGTATTTCCCTGTGTTTATTATGAACTCACAAATGTGCAAGTTATTGTTCTGTTTTTCCTAACACCTCCTTTTTTGACAAAGACAAATTGACAGGAAAAAATATAAACAGTTAAATCTCAATGCCATCTTCGCTGTTCATATAACAGTGTCACAATATTACCAAATAACACCTTTTTTATGCTTGTAATTGATGTTGCTGATGTATCCACTAACTTCTCCCATGAGAACACTTTGATTGTTGTTTTCTGAAATTAATTATGGAGAAGGGATACCCACTTTCAACATCAATATCATTTGGCAGGACTGTCATAATTATTTCACATATTTGTTACATATTTGTCAGAATTATCAGGTAAAAATAAAATAAGTATGAGTAAAATAAGACAGATGACTTGCATTGCATTCTTAGGGTTTAGATACGCATTTAGCAATATTCAAATGTTTCCTGGATAACATTACCAGTTCAGCAATTAATTTCATTTTCTGCTTGGACTGCTCTATTGTTAAATACCATCCATATACCAGTCTGAATTTCTGTACTCTTCCCACAATAGAATGTGTCTAAGCCATGCTGACCCACCTACAGAGAAACAGACAAACGGTTGCAATAGAATTGTGCTATCAATGGGTGCTGTTGTATTTCTGTGATATGACTACACTCTGGGGCTATGGCTTCTGAACATTTATGTTAGTGACATTTATAATATTTATTGATTATCTGTGTACTAGGTTTCCTGGTTCAAAGATTTATTCACTGACCCCTTTCTCCAGCCCATCAGTTGCATCACACCATCCAGCCACAGGCAGGGCAGAAACGGGGGGGAGGAGGTTAATATTACACAGTATTTATATAGTGCCCACATATTATACAGTTATGTAATATATAGATATATTCAGTACACAAGCAAAAAAAAATAGCTATGTTTTAAAAAAAAAACTTTGCAAAAACTTTTGTTTTACTTTTATAACATTTTATTTGCACTTTTACATTTTTATCATTTAACAACTAGATACACATTTTCTAGCATTACACAAAGCTGTCAGTGAGACATCATGTCTGCTAATGTAACTGCATCAGGAAAAAGATAGTTGTAAAAGACAATATTAACAGCCGGTAGCATTTTGATGTATTTTTAATACAGTTTGAGACTCCTGGATAAAAGTTTTTACAGACTAAAGTTTCGGCACCTTCTGCTTTTTATGATCTCTTGTTATTCCTTGTAAGTTCAGAGAGGACCTACATCTGCAACATGTACATATTACTAAAATGTATGTACTCGCTTTATACAACTTTCCCTGCATACAGATCATCTCATACTTGTGTGGAGTGCAGATCGATAATATTAACAATTCAATATTCCCACAACCCATCACAAGATTATGCTACACCTAGAACATGCCTGCATCAGCTTTGTAATAAGTGGAAGCAGAAACCTCACTGAATGGCCTGCTGAATGTGATTTATAGGCCAATATTTAGCATTGGCTGTTCCCAGGGGAGAAATGAGATGCGCGTAGCAGTTTGCAATGGGAAACCAGAGATGCTGTTATGTAAAAGAAAGATGAAGGCAACGGTAAACAAGAGAGCAACAGCAACTCATAAATTTAGCAAAGGAAACCATTGATGCAAAAATCCAATGTATTTAAATGAGGCTGTAAGGGGACTATTGTCTTTAAAGTAAACCTAAACTGCATTTTAAAAAATGTAAATGCAAAAATACTCACTAAAAAACAAATACCAAGAGTGCATGGTATTAAATTTATTTGGCAGAAAAGACTAATGTGTTCCCTTATGATTTTTGAAAATTTTTGTTACTGGGGCCTCAGTTTTCCTAACTGCATGAATAAGCTCCAGTGCCTTCCTTCTAGTTGGGATCTTTGATTAGCTAATAAGGACACTTGAATTGCAAAAAATTATAAACATTTATATTTTTGTTACCGTAATCTTTATTGAAAAAATATACTGGGTACAGAAAAGCAAAAACAGGGTATGAGGGAATAGACAAATGACAAAACAGAATGAACATATTCATAAACATGGGTAAAAAATAATAATAACAGAGAAAAATAATATTGGCAGCGACATAAAGATAATAACAGCTGTGAACCACTAGGGTTAACCCCAAAACCAGCAATATATCATAACCAATGCGTTTACCGAGGGGGGGAATGAAGGGCAGGAGGGGAAGAATCTGTGCCTAAAGCCTGCTAGCATTCATAGCACCACGGGAGTCATGTGCCTGATATCACACTCAAAGGGCCGTAGATCCTCAAAGGGCAGGATGACTAAAGGCAATCCAAGGGTCCCACACCTTCAGGGACCTATTATGTGTAGCTGTCAAAATACTAGTTAGGTCTTCATTGACCATGAAAGTATCCAATCTGTACTTGACTTCACATAAGGCAACACTGTTCAACCTCCAGGCCTTGACGATCGCTTGCTGCCCTGCCAAAAATACAAAAGCCGGCAGCTTCCTGGAGGGCCAGGAGACCAACAAGTCTGGAAGGTGTAAAAGAGCACACTAGGGGTCAGGGACCACTGTCCTATTTACCAATGTGCCGAGCAAGGTGTTCAAGGCGCTCCAGAAGCCAGCTAGCCTTGGACATGTCTTCCATATGTAGAACATGTCCCCAATAGAATCACAACCTCTAAAACAGCGACCCATGGACTCTGGGACAATATGTGCAATCACAGAAGGTGTCAGATACCAGCGGAGCAGGACCATGTATGCTGATTTTTGCATGGATACATTAATGGAGCAGGAGAATACTGCTCTCCAAATATCTTCCCAATCCTTATCTGGTCTGGTGCACCCTAGATCTAAACATTTATCTTTAAAAGAAAGAAAAGTAGAGTACATAGAGTATATAATAAAGTTGCTCAATGCCATTATGTTTGCTGCTTGGAACAAGCTTTTCACACTGGCTGGAACAACCATATGTATAACCTGCTAAGTTGTGAAGCAAGAATTAGTATGACAACCCTCAGGTCAACCTTCAAAGAAAAGTCAGCAAAGACAGCTCTAATGTGGTTCCAAATATTTCTACATTCTATTCCCACTGCAACATATACAAAGTAGAGAAGCTTTGAATGTGTAAAAGATAGAGGTGCTTTTCTTGACATTTTAAATTTCCCCTCACAGTGATTTTCACTATATTCCTGTTATGTCTCAGAGACAGGAAATCCAGGAAAATGTCATTATTAGTACTCAGGGAACCAAATAATAAGGTGCAGGATTTTAATCTTAATTTAATCTTGCCTTCTTTAACAAAAACTGCAAAAAAGTTTTCCTTTACATACATTTTTAAAATAATCATACAGGAAGAGAAAAATTATTACACTCTGTTTCACTGCATTTCAGCGTAGTACATGCATAAGTCTAATGCAAATATTGCCAGGTTTAAGGTAGCAGAAGGTCTTTATAGATTGGCAAAATGTATATGTAAACCTAATGTGGGAGGCTGTTTTCAGAAGATAGGTATATAAATAGTGCAGAGTTAGTCTCAAACATCTTCATAAAAGGCACGTTGGGGTGCCATTAAAAATGTAACCTCACAGCAAAGGAAATAACAATTGTGAGATAACATGCTTTACAATATTGCGGATTTTACAGTGTGTTACACAATTACAATCATTTAAATGCAGCCTCTGTATGCACATGTTAGAAAAGTAATTTGTCATATGAAATGGTGTAATATTAATTTCTATGTTTTATGTACAGACTTCTAAATGGGAAGCCACTGGTGTTTTCACTGCTCCATGCAGTTTCTGTTCTATGCACTGTGGTAATGATTTACTTTTACTGATCATTGTGTTCCATTTTCCAGATTTAACACAAACTCCCAGCATCTATAAATTTACAATCCCAGAAGCTGCTCCTTCCATTTCAGCATAATGACCAGAGGTCTGAATTCAATTCCCTGGAGCCTTAACCTCAATCAAGTTCTTCCGTAAATAAAATTGTGATGTCACTTTGCTCCTTCAAACAGCACTTCCCTCCTGCTTTGAAGTGCAGCTACTTGAAATAAACATTCTCATTTGTATGTTTACCGAGTGCCAGAAACAATAGTGAATACATTTGTATTAACTCTCAACAGAAATAAATTTGTGTGAAAATGCAAGGGCCAAGTAAGGTGACATCACATCAGCGTGTACATAAAATTTGGTTATTATATTTCATAGTTTGAAATATGCTTTGTTTCCTAGTACACACTTCTGGTTTGTGATTACCATCCCTTGGTTCTGCTAATATATTCCCTTCTGGAGTTTTGTACAAATTCATAGAAACTTAAAACTCTAAAGAAAATGGGTGAGTAAAATGATGATAAGCTTTGATGATATAGAAGGAATTTGTTACCATTTGCATTTCATTTGTTGGCCATGCATCCAAAAGAATCCAAAAGTAATTATGTACTTATGAATCCACATCCTCTGTGTATGTCCATTGTGCAACTAAACCCCCTCCAGGGTAACTGCATATATTGCAAAGTCTTTATAAACGTTTCTTGCATACCTTTCCTTTATATATGGAAGCTGTGGATAATAAAATAGATCAGTTTAGTTCCAACAACTTTTAACGTGCTAATCCTCTCTTTTACGGTAATTACCATATTTCATGTGTAATAGTAAAATACTGTACCCCCTGCTTTTGAAGTAGTATCCTGCTGAAAAAATCCAGTACTATATACTTAATGTCATTGGTAGAGATGTCAAATTTTATTGCAAGCTCTGCATTTCTGAACCTGTTCCTTTCCCATAAAAAAAAGTAAGAATAATTTTTTTTTTGCGGCAAGAATAATTTTTATTGTGAGGAAACCTTAAAAGTAATTAACAAACTTATGGTACGTACATTGTGTAATAATGTTTGGTCTTTACCCATTAACATTCATGGGATGATAGACCAGTTTGACTACACATAGTAATCCCTATAGCAAGTAAAAGTGCAAACACCGTCTCGTATCCTATTGTGTTTGGCCGATAGTCAAACTGAACAATGAAACACAATAAAGGTGAAGTTTGAACATTTGTTGGTATCAAAAGTGCAATACAAGATAATAAAATAAACACACATAAATCATGGTTTGAGTATCAATTCATATACACATGGCATAAAATATTGTATGTGTAAATAAAAGTGGATGAAAAGCTTATGTTGGTAAAGTATGATTTTTTGTGATTATTTGAATATTGATGCTTATTAGTAGATGACAAGTATGGTGAATGTCATTGGATACAAGGGTGGCTAATAAATTCAAATATTAGTTTCAAGTAAAAAATGTATCTAAGTGGAGGCATGTAAATAGTATGGCTGTGAATGAGCCTCAACTAAAAAAAACATTCTTTTTTCCCGTTTTCCCTTTACGTTACCCATATAGGGGGCCGGCACCACAGAATAAGCACGTGAGACAGGATTGGGATCATCTTTGTACATAACTGCTCCTTTCCCAGTTTTACATATGAATATTACATGTATTAATTATTTTGTGTTGCCATATCACTTTTAATTTTTAATAGCTTGGAATCTATGCTGAGAGTAAGACACACAGTTTAATACATAACACATGTCATCTTTTAACATGTTAAACCTTTTTTACATTTCTGGAGTGTTATTTTGGCATCCAAATTGTAGTTATTTCTCGCTTAAAAATGTTTTAGACTGAAGTTAAAATAGCAAGGAAAGCACATATATACTGTGCAGTTTACACCTACTTACAAAACACATTTTAGTTTCTAGCAGTTCTTTAGAAAATCTGTAAATTGTTTTAAAAAGAATGCAGAGAATTTTCAAGAAATATATTCATACAAACCTGCAATCAATCAAACATATTCTTTATGACTTTCTTATGTTTCCCATACATACAGTATCAATATAAAAAGCAGTGATGTAATATGTCAATGTATTTTTTGCTCAAAAATAGGGGAGAAACACTGTCAACAGATGAAAAATGTATAATTGGATCCTTTAAAGAGAAACCTAGAATGTTTTTCAGTCCATTGCCTAATAGTTTTCTTTTTTAAATTAAAATGTTTTTTTACATTTTATCTTCGTCCAGGAGATGGAATAGGATGAAGACAGGAGATGGGCTTTTTTTCGTTTTAAAAAAGGCATTTAATGAAAAAACATTTTAAATTTATATAGTAAGGTTATCTACCCTTCTATATAAAGTACATATTGTGGTGATAAGAACATACATTGATCAGTGGAAAAACACAGCAACACCTACCTATTTGTTCATTTTAATTACACTGCAATATTGTTTATTTGAGCCACAATATTACTGTAGGAATTTGAACTTTTTTTGTACCTTAGTAGGTTTTTGTTAAATAACTTCAACCCCTTATGTTCACAGTGTTTTTAGAAACATTGAAAATAGATGAATTGAGATAGATTATTTTAATAAGGATTGAGGTTATTTAAATCCTCCTGGGATATTCAGAATAAAATGTATACCTCTCTAATTATTACTAAAGTGTATACAGATGTGTCACTATCACCATATGCACAATTTCTTATTACCCATATATCTATTCTATTTTTATTTATCTTACATGCTCTAACCTTTTCCTGCTTGTGCCATATTTTAAGTAAAATGAAACTTCCTACTTTCTCCCCTCTTCTTTTCTCTCTGGCCTTTCTTCCAATTTACATTTGTATCAGTTTCTTTTTTTACAGACCTCTCTACCTATTGTAATATGAAATAAAATGGTCAGTGTGGAGAAAGGGAAAATAGTTTGCAAGTGTTGCTCAGGAATTTAGAGATGGAAGTATGAGTAGATTATGGGTGTCTATTATCTTTTGCTTTATTTCTTGTACTCCATTATCATTATTTCTCCTTCTTTTAAATTACCTGATTCTTTACAGCCAATATCATTCTAGTTATTATTGATACTACATAATACAACAACACTGGTGCCCTAGAGTGTATGTAGGGTACTCGCTAGGCTGATTCCCACTGCCGTCTATCCTTGATTTATGTATATGAAAATATTTATGTGTGTAAGTTCAGCTTTAAGTTAGTGAACCTGTCTGAACAAAAAGGGAAGGGGATTTCACCACTCTTCTAGATTCAGTATGAAAATGTAGTCTTATAGCTACTGAGCTATGTAAGCCAAAGTGAGTTTTTTGTGGAAGTTGAAGATAAAATGGGGAAATCCACAGGCTACAAATGTAAAAGTGAAACATATATATGCAATATATCATTTTTACTCAACTTATAAGTGTTTGGCTAGTGTTTAACTGTATTTTCTTGTTTCATACATCATGGCCCAGCTCTTGGCCTACACTGTAGATCAACAAACAAGCGTATATTAAGAGATCAAAGGGGTAGCCGTGTGCCCTCTGCTCAGCAGTTCACAGCATCCCCTGCTTCTCTTTAGCTGTGCAACCTGAGATGTATCTTTCTCAGCGTCTACATCATTTTCTGGGGCTGTGCACAGTTGAAGGGGATTTTAGGAGATTCCTTACAGTCATTAGGTGCCTGTTGTAATGTTAATCTTGGCTGACCTGCTATTGGTGTATTTATCTATTGAATTTTCTGTTGCTGAATATGCCTTTTTTCTGGCTCCGCAATTGTATGCTGCCTGGACTGACCCTTGCCTGTGACTCTGACTCTGATTTGTTTTTACTCTTGAACCTGTGTATGACCTGTGTACCTGTGTATTGTACCTGTGTATGACCTCTGGCTCTCTTTTCTGGACTAGTTTCTGCTGGACTCTCCTGTATTGCATTATCCGTGGGCTCCTGGTCCTCTGTCAGTGCTTCCCCAGATGCCATCCTTTGCACTCAGAAGTCATCAGGACAACTGTTTGCTGATAAGGTGCAATTAGCCTCCTGAGCGGGGTCTTGCAATAGGTAAGGAGTTCTGAGTTAGATTGGCTGAGCACAGACGCTGGATCAGGGCCTTACAGTGTATTGGAGGAGCCTATAGCAGATGGACCTCAAGAGGATAGGGATAGTTAAGTTAAAATTAAATAGATAGGTAAATTATATATCAGTATTTTTTTACAGAAATACAGAAATTTTTCTGTTTATTTTGACAGGTAGCAAGTGGTATCAGAATTATATATCAGTATTTTTTACAAAATGTAAAAGAAAAGAATTTAATATTTCAGAGTAGCCATTCACCCATTCTATATTGTAGCTAGACATAATGGGCCTGATTTATTAAACCTCTCCAAGACTGATTAAGATTAAGACTATCATGGGTCATCCAGCAAATCTGGAATGGAATAAAAATATTGGCAAAGTAATAGCAAATACATTTTTGGAACTGTACTCCAGGTTCTGCAACCAGATTCTGCAATGATAGTCTATCTTCACCAGTCTTAAAGAGCTTTATTAAATCAGACCCAATGTTTTTTCATAACAATATTTTATTATATATTTTATTCTGCATTATTTTTAGTCTTGATAATTTGTAAATTGCACCCATAAATCACAGGCCTTTTGAGATAAAATGTTTGATCATCATATATGGTAATATCCAGAGCACTTGTCAAAATGTTAACTCCTTTAGGCTTTTCTAACTTTTATCAAGCTTATATCGCAAGGCAGGCTGAAGTGCAGTGATCCCCAAAGTGCAGTAACCCATTGTAACCAACTGGAGCTTTGTTTACTGCAGGTACATCATTTATAATAGTGACATAATGACTACCCAAACATCCTAATCTTTTAGTATTTTGTAGCTTTTCCTCACCACAATGAAGTTGGGGTCTCTAGCTAAAAGATGGTTTGAAGCAGTGGTCACCAACCTTTTGGTTCTCACGGACCACTAAACTTACGGACTCCAGACTGTGCATGTGTGGGGAGCGGCATGTCAATCAAAGGGGAAGAAACTTCCCCCAGAGCGTCGTCATGATACCAGAACGGGCAGGTTGTGTTCAGAGAGACAACGCGCCCACCGCCCCGAGCCTGCAATTCTATATGGGAGGCATAGTTTGCTACTATTGCCAGTGTACCCCCCCACTGGTGTACTTCTCCTTCTCTTGGACCAGTTGGCAACTGCTGGTTTAAAGGGGCCTATCCAGCCATGGGACACCACTACATAAAGAGTAAATGGACAAAGTGATGCTTCTGGTGGAACCTGTCTACTAGCTCAGACGCACTAGCAGATGACAAAGGCTTGTTTTCTGAACCCACACAAATAGTTCTCCCATATTAAATATAATCCTTCCTATTTAGCAACTGGTGTCACTAGTTTTCTGGGGAATTTAAATTTGTTGAGTTGTTTGTATCATAAGACGTAGCAGAGCCTTTGATCCTCCCTGAAGCCTTCATTTTTCAAAATCCCAATATAACCTTGTGTAAAGTTATCCATGGCTATGTACCATTTTATAATTTACATTTCAAAGGAGCCAAGAGATCCAATTAAAATACACAATATGTATGCAAACAAAAAGGAGCCATTTAAAATAAAGCATGCTGATTGTGCTGTTCTAAATTTGATATGTGTCCTTGGGTACACTGAGAACTGAACTGCTTAACAACAGACTAAATCTACTGAAGTTTAAAAACTAATGACTATATTTTTCCTTCATATCAGCCCACGTTTTTTAAGTGCTAAACTGAGCAAAGAAATAGAGAAGCAAAGAGTAGCTACAGGGTTACTAATTGTAACAGCAAGCCCATGTTGAGACTTGTTATTAAAACACTGTATATTGTTATTCCATTGTTCCTTCAAGCTGAACAGTAAGATAAAGGTCGTTTTCACCCAGTCTTCACCTTCCTCAAGCATAGTCCATTAATCATTAATCGTCTAATTTGTAGAAATCATAAAATAATATGCAGACATCTAAGCATTTATTACCTGTGATGTAATAGGTCAGACAATTGCTTCAGAAAGTTCTAGGGCACAGAAGGGACCTGTAGAAGTGACAACTTCTGCCCCCGTCACTTGCCCTGTAACTAGAAATCATCTTCTATATTGTCACCACTCCCAAAGCTGCAAGTTTTCCTTTCTTGCAATGGACCTGATTTAATAAAGCTCTCCAAGGCTAGACAGAATACACTTTTATCAGTGAACCTGAGTGATCCTGCAAACCTGGAACTCCAGGATTCCAGGTTTGCTGGATCACTCAACTTCACTGAAGAAAGTATATCCTCTCCAGCCTTAGGGAGCTTTATTAAATCAGGGCCAATAAGAGAGGCGGAATTTAAGTTGGAGGAATTTACAGAAAGGAAAACCTCTGTCATTATTCACTATTCTAAAAAATAAAAATGTTTTCTATGTTTTCTGAATAACTGAAAATGTATTAGGCATCTGGATTCCTTTGATACATATTATTATTACACAGTAGTTAAAAAGCGCCATCATATTATGCAGCGCTGTACAAAGTTAATAGTCATGTCACTTACTGTCCCTCAAAGGGGCTCACAATCTAATGTTCCTACCATAGGTATATGTCCTTATTACATTCTAAGGTCAATTTTGGGGGGTAGCCAATTAACCTGAGGAAACCCACACAGACATAGGGAAATCTGCAAACTCCATTCAAATAGAGTGCTGGCCGATATTCGAACCTGGGACCTATCGCTGCAAAGGCCAGGGTGCAAACCTCTGAGCCATCATGACACATGATAAAGTTGTTTTGATGTAGTGTTCCTGTCTTTTTCTTCCATTGTTCATGTGGAAGAGATTAAATTGTCTGAATATGGTAATTATAAAGTTGCAGATTCACGGAGTTTTTCTTGGGATCCAGGTCTAGTGTGTTTTAGAAGGAATAGGTGGGCTTTATCCATTCTCAGACCAGGATTTGGAGGTGGTCATGGAGCACCTGCTTAATCCTAATAAAAGGGAATCTGTAGTTCAGACTGGGAGGGTGTTAGAGGCCAGGTTTAACAGGTACAGAGACCTGGCTGAAAGAACTAGGAGGATTGTGAACTGGGATAGCACAGGAGGTCCCCTGATTGAGAAAGCAGGCCTAGTGGCGTGGAGAATGTGGGGGGCAGCACTGGAGCATGAAGAAGGTAACACTTTTTCTAATGCAGGAGTGGTGGTGGGGCAGGGTTAATTTAAAAAAACATTGGGCCTGATTTATTAAATCTCCCCAAGTTTGGAGAGGATACACTTTCATGAGTGAAGCTGGGTGATCCAGCAAACATGAAATTAATCTGGTCGAGGATTGAAAACATTTGCTAACAAATAGCAAATAACAATAGAAATCCATTCCAGGTTTGCTGGATCACCCAGTTTTACTGATGAAAATGTAACCTCTCCAGCCTCGGAGAGCTTTATTAAATCAGGTCTATAGACTTCAAACATAGGGTGGCAAAGTTAAGTACATAAGTTACCCAAGATCTGGTGTGATATTTCTAAATTAGGAAGGGGGTTGATAACTACAGAGCTCAGCACACTTGCTTAGTTCTGCATATTCACTGGCATACAGCTAGAACATGATGTCAGCAGCAAACAATTCGAACCAAGATTGATGAGTAGGAGAGCTTATTCAGTAGGAGTGCTTTCATTCAAAACAGAAATGCTAAACTAAAAGTATAATTTGCCTGTGAACGGAACAAAGAAAACTACCTATTTCCAAATGTATTCTTATTTTTAAAAAGTGCATTGTGAGTCTGAATAAATTTAATTCCCTTCTGCAATCACTATTCTGAACACAGTTTTCTCGTAGTAGCTTGCATTAGGCAGTGCTTTGTTAAAGTGATCAAATTTATTAAATTTCTGATTTTTTGAAAAACAATCATAATAAAAAAATGGCTCCACAAGTGTCAAAAAGATTCTAAATATTATAACTTAGGTGAAAACCTTTGAATATCTGTTGAGGCTATCATGGCATTAATTTGTTTTTATATAAATGAAGCTAAAGCCAGCAATCATATGGTGGTTAAACATACAGTGAACTAATCATTTAAATATATTTCCTTTAAAAGTTCCTCAACCAATTTGGCTGAAAGCAACCCAATTATAATTTAATAAACAACCGTGCTTAGTGCAAGTCATTTTTAAAATGTGAAATTCTTTCCTTTAAATGACTTTTTCATCTTTCTGTGTATGGCCTGACTTGGATATCCCAGGTTTTTATGACTGGTTCTCTTAAAGCACACCTCTAATTCAAGGACAAACAACTACTTTGTATTATGTAAGAGGATTCAGAAGGCAGTGCTGGAAAATTTGCTGGTATTGGAGATTTTTTTCTTTTGGTGATAAAAGATTACATAAAAAATAACAAAATAAAAATATGGATGGCATAGTAAGTCAGTTGTTAGCACTCTCACCTTGAACACCATATGCATGAATGTTCTCCCCTTGTTTGCAAGTTTCCTCCTACATCCCAAAAATATAATGTTAGATTAATCGGCTTCTCCCCAAAATTGGCCTTGTACAATATAGCAGAACATATCACCGTTATATAAATGAAGAAATATTAAAACCCCCACGGTGCAAAGGCTAAATGCTTGTTAAGGTGTACATGGAACATAACTCACATTTTCCTTGCTTCTCATTCACCAGGCCACTACTTTCCTCCTCTTCCATTCACCCTATACAGGTTGTAGATGGGCACCCAGCTTCCTCCCCTTACAGTGCAGGGCTATTACATTTTGCTTTCAATGGGATGACTTCTGTGCTTGCAACCACAGTCTTTAGTTTTTTTTTAGAAGAGGCTGCTGAGGACTGGTTACATGGAGGTGTATATGGAAAGAAAAAAAAAACAGGAAATAAAAAAGAAGTTTGGCTTTAAACAAAAATAATCTGTGTATTCTAAAGCTGTAAACATGAAGTACAGTGAGAAAGTAAGCAGGCTTTTACTGGCAATTCTGTTGGAAAAATACAATTTATTCACACAATATATGAATCCTATTTTTAACATAGATCAACTACACTATTATATGGTTTAAGGTTAAACAAACTGTACTGATAGATGGTTTGAACGGTAAACCAAAATGTCAGAGTATTTTTCTCAGGGTCCCGACGTGTTTCGCCTCTTGGCTTCCTCAGGGGACAAAAAGTATATATTAATCGTTCAGTTGTAAAAAATTAAGGGGGGCAGCTGGATCAAAGCATCCCTAGGGTCTCAAACACATATGTTCACCTAGTCACTTGCTTTGCCAGTCCAAAAGATATTAAGTGGTATTACTGTGGAGGTGGGGAATAATAATTTTTATTTTCCAGCTTATTGGTGATTCAGTGTGATTGGTAGGTCTGTAACAAGGTGTCCGCAGCACAGCCCCAAGCAGATTCTAAAGGTGCATTATGTGCTTCTGAAAAGAAAGGTAAAAGAGATGCAGAAATGAGGAAAAACAACAAACTACAGCAGATGTTTGTAGCTTTACAGTACATGGTAATATCAGCAGCACATGATAAATAGTGGCACTTATTGTAATACTAGAAAGCATGCAGACATTTACAGAGAAACTCTTGTTGTTAATATAGTTCTAGTTCTATGACAGTTATATGTTGTCATTACCACTTACTTGCATGTCCCAGAAATTCTTTTGGGATTTTCTACATTATAATTTTGCATTTACAAAATACTAAAAAGAGCTATTATGATGTGCACACAAGGTTTACAAAACATTCAAGCACCATTTTAGAAAACAACAAAAAAAAACTTTGGGCTAATTTTAACTACTTTAGATCCATGCTTTATAAAATGAATGGAAGGCCAAGATACCATTATTCCTTAAACTGGCGGTAATTTAGTTAGTTGTTTATTACCAACACCCAGGAGTGAGCTGTCATTGGACAGCTGACATCTCGGGGCAGGGATCGGTAGCCTTGTTAATAGACTGCTGGTCCCATGATCACTATGATAACAAATTATATTGATCACTTTGTCAGGTCACAGCAAAGCTGCAGTGTGCTTTTTTATACTGTGTGTATATCATTAAAAAAATAGTAGTGCAACATCTTTTCTGTAAAAAGTGTATATAGTATAGGTTTAACATCGCTAGCAGATACAATGCAAAATTTTTTCATAAAAACTACAGAAATATATTTATTTTTGGCTATATTTATCAAAAAACATTTCAAGATAATATTCTAGTTAGTTTTAGTAAACTAAAAAGAATACCATATTTATTCTGGAAAAAAACAGTACTGCAGTTTTCTGTTTTTTTTTTGCATAGAATACAAAATAAAAAAGATATTTAAAGTAAACAAAATGCATCACAGAACTGAACAAATTGGTCTAGTAAGGAAGAGGGTTTAGTATGTTGGTATCAGATTTCACTCTTTTTAATATAACTGTTTTGCAAATGTGTTGGCAGAGAAGGGTTATAATAAGCATAAAATAGGAAACTGCCTGGAGGAATGGGGGGGGGGGGATCATTCTATGAGGTTCCAAAAGCATAGCTCCGCACATCATTAAGTCAGTTTCAACTTTGTGCATCTCGGGTTTTCTTTAAAATTACTGAATGGTCATGCAGAATAAATATACTTTTCTTGAAAGCGTTGTTTCAATATTATCTTTGGTTATATAAGATGCAAGACACAAATGCCAGTGTCCATCTAACTTAATGCAAAACCCAATTAAACAGGAAGAGGGGCTCATGGATTCAAAGCTGCTCAGGGCACAAATATTCAATCAGCCAATTCATGTAAAAGGTGCTTGAGCACTTGGGTGGAGTTCATTGTTGCTTTATTTAGCTTCTGTATGAAATCATTATCATACCTTCAACAATATTACAATATATATATAGAGTAAATGAATAGTGTGTACTTCTTGCACCTTTTGTTATCCTTTAGATGCAGAACTGATCATTTGTTTGTATCCCAATTTGTTGCTGCTCCTATGAGGTGCTGGTAGAGAGTATAGGCCTGATTTATTAAAGCTCTCCAAGGCTGAAGAGGGTACACTTTCATCAGTGAAGCTGGGTGATCCAGCAATCCTGGGATGGATTTCTTAAAAGTAATTTGCTATTTGTTAGCATATGTTTTGAATCCTGGACCAGATCCATTCCAGGTTTGCTGGATCACCCAGCTTCACTGATGGAAGTGTATTTTTGTGTGTCAGATGCCTCCTAATGTCACTACTTGTGTGGCCTTTTAGCTGCTAAGGTATATGTAGCTTCGATCAAACTTCTCTATGATTAGGATCACTAATAAAGATAAAATGGATTATAAAGTTGTCTTCCTTATTAGCACAGAAGTTTGGAGTGGTTGGGTTATCCTTTGTGGCTACATTTTCTTTTTCTTTGTACCCCGAAAGGCTCTGAGTGCAATAAACAACCAATTAACCACCTTGCCGTTAAGCCCGAGCATGCTCGGGCTAAAAACTTTTGCAATTATGGTTAACCCCGAGTTTTTGTCACCAGGTGGTTAAATGTAAACAAATGTTATGTTGCAATCCGATTGTCATACATTGTATGACAATCGGATTACAACTGAAAGGAATTTTATATTCATAATATCTACTAGAACCCTTGTTCGGACATATTTCTGTAAGTTACAGGTCTACAATTTAAAAAAAAAAATTCATGAAAAACAGTGGATCACTTTTGGTACAGAAATCTAGACCTCAGTGTAACGCTCAGGTGGTTAATTATGGATTACTCCGGGAAATCCTAATGTAATGTTAGTAAAATGTGTTGTGGTAAACCTGTTACCATATTCTGATATTAGGAACTGATGTGTTCCTCTCTGATGACTTATGCTGTTTAAATGTTTGAATGTTTAATGGGCCTTTACTAGCATGCTTTTACTCACATTTAAACATCCACCAGGGGGGCTTAATGACTCAAATTTCCAAAAACTGCTGCAAGATTGAAAAGTAATACCCTCTTTTTCAATTCAGAAATGCTTATGTTTTTATTTTAATGTTCACTGAACTTAGACTAAATTCATCCATATATGAATAAAAGATAAATTACATCTGGTCTAAAATCAGTCCAAAAGATGTAAGGAGAGTTTGTAGCAGCATTTTCAGTTTTGGCTTGGAACAGAAAAAACATTATCATTATGGATATATATGGTAATCACATCCTCTCGTGAAACTCAATCCAAACCACATTGGAGCAACTGACAGATAAAGAGAATCAGACATGAATATCGATATGCTCCCTTTTCAAACAAACTTTTAATTCTGATTTAAAAAAGGGGTTTAACCAGAATGTATGATAGCATTTGAAATCTGATAATCTCCACAGCTCCACATGTAAAGTTTCACAATCAGGAAGTGTTTATAAGTTTTATAGTAAATGAAGTACCAATATAGTAAAGTAAGTACCAATTTGAGTCTTGTAGTTCTGCAAAATAGGGTATTTAGGTAAAATGGTAGGTATTACTTCCAATCTGGTGTGATGGGTAAAAAGGTATCTCTAGCATCACTATTATGTAAACCTTCATGGCTAAGCCCTGCTAACAAATATTTTTGCTGTAAAATCAATTTAAAGGCATCCATGGGGCCCCAGACTTATTTCCCCATATTATATATACATATATATATATATATATATATATATTTATATATATATATATAGGGAAAGATATATACAATACACTAGGGGAGACACTATGTAGTGCCCTACCAGTACATGTATTATGTATATTAAACTTATTCCACTTTTTAAAATATTTTGCAGTGTTAGCTGTTCAAGTTGGCTTTATGTCTGTTTATGTGCTATGTTTGGGATTTTATTGAATATACTGAATGTTATACTGTACCACATAAATGATTAATAAAAATAATAATTGTATAACATAAATCTTTATTAGTTATGTTTAATTGCAATTATATAGTGATAATGTCCAATTATGATTTAGAATAGTAGTAGAGGGAAATCATTAGCTTGAATCATATTTAAACATTTTGGGATTATAAAAATGAGTGATGTGTTAAGATTTTCTTTGGCACAGTTCCTACATCCTTCTCTTCTACCCCTTGTACTGCCTCTCACTTCCTGGTAATTATCATCTGTCAAAATGACAGCTAGGAATTGCTTTACATTACTCAGCAGAAAAAGCTGTAAAAAAAGCAACAGCTTCTCTTCAAAATGACACTTGCAGATAGTCTAAATTGTTTAAATTTATTTACTATTCTATTTATTTTGACCTTTGATCTGCACATGACATAAGTTAAAAACCTTGCAAGTAAAAAAAAATGTGTTGAGAATTAACCCATATTAACACTTACTGTATGTAAAGCATAAAAACCCTTAACCCTAAGCAGACCTTATAAACTCTTTTCTTTACCTCTTCCATTCATCGCTTCCCCTGTCTCCCCTTTTGCCTGTTTTTGTTTTTAAGTTCTTTTTTAGGCAAATTTTTTTGCTGAAAAACAATACAAGTGTAATAATTGTTCTTCTTCATAAATTGTATACAGGTACAAGAGCTGAACAGGTTAACATGATTCCAGAATAGCTTAGTTTGATGCAATCACTTATTCTAGGAAATCTTAGTTTGTGATGACTTCTTTGATACTAAGATAATTACTCCTTTATTTGAAGACTTCTTTTGATACCTTTGTTATTCATCCAGTAGAAAATTTGAAGTACGTATCACCCAGTTGAGAAACCTAATAGAACTACCAGGGGCCAGAGACATAAAGGAAAATGTAATGAATATCTCTGAAGGTTCTCCTTTTTTCAGGGTATAGTAGAGCTAGTAGTAATGAATTATATTCAGCTCCAATGAGTACCAAGAACATACCTGGGTACCTTAGTCCCATAATCCAATAAAAAATAAATGTGTACAGAAGAAGGATAACCTTACAATTACATAAATCCAATCACATTGGTACCATAAAAATCTGGGACAGATGTTAAATTCAGTTTATAGATAACAGCATAACAATTAAAAATATAAAATCTACTTAAAAGAAATCAATTTTGAGCTAATTGAAACATTCATTGAAAGAACTGTGCAGCTGTGAATAGGAAACAATATCTGCATCTTTTCTTCAGTCTTTAATAATGAACCAGCTATATGTCTAATATAAAAAATAAATGATATGTACCCACTGCTGTCAGTCCTTGTAACAGTTGCAATGTAAAGTAGTTTTCCTATGGCCTTTCTGTATTGACAGTTGTCTGGTAGTAAATTACCTTCATTATTAATTTGCTTCAAGTAATTTGTTTCCATGGGTGCGTTGACTGGTTTTGCATCACGCAATATATGTGTATTTTGTGACTTTGGTTAAGAAGGTAACTGCCATCCCGTTCTCTGTCAATCTGCATACCAAGGTAATGTTTTATGTTACCTAGATCTTTCGTTTCAAAGTCCTCATTCAGAGACTGTAATAGTGCAATGTGATCCCCTTCTTGCTCATAGCATACCAGCAGATCGTCCACATATATGAGCACAAAGATCCACCTACTACTCACTTTCTTAGTATATAAGCAGGGGTCAGCCATGCTTTATTGAAAATTCTCCTTTGTCAGGACGTCATTGATTTTCATGTTCCAAGCTCTAGCTGCTTGTTTGAGTCCATAGATCCTTTCTGGAGTTTGCAGACTAGGTTTGGCCTTTGTGGATTCTCGAATCCTTCTGGTTGTTTCATGTAGATATCCTCTGTTAACTCATTGCCCCTGATTCATCAAGCAAAATCGGATTATCGGTCGCGCATTCGTATTAGCGATCCGGAATCGTGCGCGATCGCGCTATTCAACAACTGAAAAAGCTCGCGCACGGAGCCGCGCTTATCCGACAGCTTTTTACTGGCAATCCGCGATCGCTGGCCGCGCGTACTTTCGCGCTTCCAGCGAGCGCGGATTTCATTGATGAATCAGGGGCATTGTGTAAGAAAGCTGTTTTGACGTTGAAATGCTTTATCTGAATTTTCTTTGTGGCTGCTACAGTGAGTAATGTTCTAACTGTAGTGTGCTTAACTACTGAAGCAAATGTCTCATCATAGTCCTCTCCATATTTCTGAGAGTATCCTTTGGCTACTAGTCTCACTGTATTATCTGTGTTGTACTTGATTTTAAAAGTCCACTTACAACCAATAGCTTTCCTCCCTACTGGTAGTTCTGTGAGCTTCCAGGTTTGGTTGTTATGCAGAGATTTAAGTTCCTCTTCTGACGCTTTTATGCATTTATTGGCTTCCCCTTCTGGAAGTTGAGATATGTCATCCCAACATGTAGGTTCATATATACAGGCTGTATTAGCTTTATATAAAAGCCTTTCAGGTGGCTTGCCCTTATTCTCCCTTTTTGAATGCCTCGGTTAAGTGTCTAGGTCTGACTCATCTGTTGAGATCTCCTCATCTGTTGTTTGTAACCCAGTACCAATGTCAATCACTTGTTCTGGGGCACATTACCTGTTATGTGCACTTTACCTGTTCGGTGCTCTTTTCTTCATTTTGTTCAAGTGAAGTCATCATATCATTACTGATGTCCTCAACGAAGGTTACACTGTTGTATATCACCACCTTATCAATCACTGAATTCAGAATTCTATATCCTTTGGAATTTTCACCATATCCAACAAGTATACCTTTCTCTGCTCGACTTTGGAGTTTAATGTGTTTCTCTTTTGGAATGTAGGCAAAGGCTTTACACCCAAAAACTCTGATGTGTTTCACACTTGGTTTCTCACCATGCCAGAGTTCATATAGTGTTTTCTTGACAGTTTTGAAGTACAATCTGTTTTGTAAATGGGTAGCTGTCATTACTGCCTCAACCCAGTATTTTTTAGATAGACCTGAATATGTCAGCATACATCTAACCATTTCTGTTAGGGTTCTATTTTTCCTTCAGGCTACTCCATTTTGTTCTGGTATATATGGGACTGTTTTCTGATGCTCTATCCCATGTTGTTTTAGGAAATTCTCTACTTTCTGTCCAGTAATTTCACCTCCTTTATCGCTCCTAAACACAAGTGGCTTTCTTTGAAATTTGTTACTTGCCTTTGTTACATAGTCCTGCACTTTGTCAAACACTTCTGATTTGTTTCACTGGATATGTGACTGTGTATCTTGAATAGTCATCTATAAAAGACACTATGTACCTGTTACTGGCTGGTGTTGGTACGCTCTTAGAACCACACATATCACTGTGTAGGAGATCATGTGGTTTTAAAGCTCTATTCTGACTTTGGAGGATTTGCCCTCGTAGCTTTGGCTTTGTTACAACGCTCACATCTCATGGCAGTTGGACAAGCTGACAATACAAGATCTTTTTTTTACAGTTCCTGTATAGCAGCAAGATGTCTGTGACCTAGGCAGCTGTGCTACATGTGAATGCAGTTTCTATGCCCAAGCATGCAGAGTCTTGCTTGTTCCCTTACCATATCCAGTTTGCATAGGTGCTTATCCGCTATGGCTTTTGCCATCACATTTTCTCCATTCTGGATAGTATACCTATCATCTTGAAATTTTGTGATTAGTTCTTTAGTTGCCAAGCACCTTAGAAGTAAAAGACCACATTCCAGCTTTGGAACATACAGCACGTCTATTACTGGTATAGTCAGACAGTGACCGTCTGCAATGTTACAGGTAAGGATTCCATACCCATTTCCTTATAGAATTAGATAGATAGTTTCTCTGGTATTTAAATCAAGCTCTGCCAGGAAGTTTCTGTCACTTGTCATGTGACTAGTTGCTCCTGAATCTATATACCAGTTCTGAGTTGGCTGACTGCTTGTTACTTTAAAAGTTCCATGCCGTTGATCTAAGTCATTTACAGCAGTGCTTACTGTTTGTTTACAACTTCTTGCCCTTTGCTCGGCTTTCCATATTGAACAGTCTTTTTTAAGGTGTCCTGGCCTCTTGCATCTGAAGCATACTCTATTCTCTTTCCTATATGCTTTTGTATCTGTGGTTTTTAGGACTGCCTCAGTATTACTCTCTGTGCTGTCTGTTGCTTGCTCCTTCCTGTGCCTCTATTCATCTATGAGTCTGATTTCGACAAATTCCAGTGTCAGTTCAGCGTCAGGCCTTATTTCCAGAGCATTTATCAGTGCACAATATGATTCAGCTAAACTGCATAGCAATATGGCTGATACATGGCTGTCTTTTATATTCTCTCTGATTGCTTGGAGCTGTGCCAAACCCCCAAGCATTGCATTTTTTGCTCCTGCATGTCCGTTCCAGTGCCTAGCCTCATTTTGTACAATTTCTTTAGTAAGAATAGCTTACTGTTCAGGCTGGATCTTTCATGCAACTTTTGCAATGCATCCTACATGCCCTAGCAATCTCTGTCTAACTTCCTTGACTGAACACAACTGTTTGTCTCTGGAAGACTCCTTGTGTAGGTCTGTTCACTGAGCTGGATTGTGTCTGGGCCCATAACCTGTTAGACGATGTGGTCCTTTACTTTCACATTCAGGAAGCTTCCACACAGCAGTTTTTATGAGCATACTTTTACTCGTGGTACACCAAAGGATAATACAATAAAACAAAATGGTGGCGTAAGAAGGGAGAGAAAGAAAAACAATAGAGAGACACCGGCATAACAACAGAACACAGTAACAATAATTCTATGCAGTGCCATCTTGTGGCCATTATAGGCTCATTCCGTTAAAGCATAAATGCTGTTGCATCTATTCCAACATGAACAACTTCCCATGGTGGAGGTTTGGCCGCATTTTCCCGCGTTTTAACGCGGTTACGTTTCAAGTGCTTATAAATGCAGGAAAATGCGGGAAAACGTCCAATTGAAATCAATGGAAGCATTTACCCACATTTTCGGGCGTTTTCCAGCGTTAAACCCGCATTTAAAATTTTTAAACATTGCAAGCAATGTTATAGATAACGCTCATAAACATGCTGCAAGGAAACGTCCTGGTGTAGATTAGCCCATTGTAATGCATGGGAATTTCAAACATGGGCTTTTAAAGCCTCAGGTTAAATGTTGGGGAAAACGTCCATGTAGACTAAGCCTAAGTGACTGATGTCATGACTTCTTTCTCCTGAGGAAGAAGCTTTCAGTCAGAAATCAAGTGTCTATACGCCAGTCATTATACTGTTTTTGGAATACTCATGTTTATAATTCTCACTCACATTTCCATCACTGAACCATCAAGTGAATCATATCTTTAAAATCGTTACCTACCAATTTTCACTACCCAGATTTTTCCTTTTTGGATCCATTTTGGATTTCCTACATTTTTATGTTTTATATGATTTATTGGTATTTTTGAAGATGGTTTTGATCATGATATGTGGTAACAAATTTTAGCAAAAATTAATTCATTCAGAAGTTTATCTATTTTTTACTGCTATACGGCCTGGTTTATAATACACTTTAGGATACACGTTCATCAGATAAGCAAATGTTTTCAAACCTAGACCTAATTCCAGGTTTGCTGGATCACACAGCTTCACTGATGAAAGTGTATCCTCTCCAGCCTTGGAGAGCTTTAATAAATTAGGCCTATAACATACTATAAATTACCTTCCATAGGTGTAGGTAAACCTATGGAAAACAATAGTAAATAAAGCGCTTACCTGATCCGCCGGTGTCCTCCATAGTCCTTCTTTTTCCTTCCTCCGGCCTACGTTCTCTGCACCCGATGGGTTCCCAGTGACGTTGGTGCGTGCGGACGTTCCTTTCAGGGGCCTGGTGGGAAACTCAAATCTATTTGTATTGCATTCAATACAAAATACCTGTACAGTGGATTTATGTGTAAAAGCAGTACATTGTCTTTCATGAAAATTTATTTTAGAGTATAAAATAATAGCATGAGTATAATATTTATTTTTTTTTCATTTTTAAAAAATTACTCATACTAATATATTATACTGTAAAATACATACCGGACAGAAATTAACCGCTCAGGAGGTTAAAGACCCTCAACAATCTGGTGGTTTTCCAGTTTGCTTCTCATGCAGACATTTTATCCCTTTGAATGGACCTCATACGTAATTGCATGATGATGTGCACCAATATATCAATGAACATTATGATGCTTGCTGACATTTCATTTAAAATGCATTGCAAAAGCATTGGTATGAATCAATTTGGATGCATTTTAACAGAAATGCACTATACACTGTGGAATTAATTCCACAGAGATACGTCGCTCATCCCTATTCTGTACATGTCCAGACTGTTGTAACAATACAATATTCAGTTCAGTGTAAGCTTGCCAACTTCTTACAGTTATTGGCAGCTTCCAAAAACAGAGCAGTAACCAGGACTTTAGAGTTTTCTGTTATTGATTTACTGATCAGAATAGAAGGTTTCTATCTGAAAATGTTGTGCTCCAGGGCCATCATCCTCATCCTTCATTTACTACGTGGTTAATTACTTACCCAAAACAATTGTTTACATTTCAGATGTCCTGACCCATCACTGGTTCTCTTCTGCAAGCATCTTCTGGGTCATGAATTCAGCATGTAGCAATTTACCCATGGCAGCTCCTGTATTTCTTTGCTGACAGGTTTCCTTTAATCATTTTGTATTTGGACTCAACATATGACTAATATTGGCATGCTAGCATGCTAAATAAAAAATGATGACGGTGAATATCCATTTTAGTGCATTTTCATTAAACAGAACTCTGTAGGAATTGACTTTGTGGTCATGCCTTGCTCACAAACAGCATCCACAATAACTGACAGAATTTTCAATGCCATTAATCTTAATACTGTGTACTAAGTGAGCAATACAGGTCATTGGTATTGTTGTTCTAACAGGTAACCTACAATGAATTATAGCTATGGATAATGCAAAACAAAACAGTGGCTGAAACATCAAACACTGATATAATTAGGTTGACTAAAAATTGTACGAAAACAAAAAAAGGTATTTTAAAGAAATCTAAATCTCAGCAGAAAAACACTAAATAACATTAACAATGTTATACAAATTATTACAAAATAAATTGAAATGTAATAGTAATAAAGTAATGTAAAATGTTAATACAACATACAGCCCAGTACGGAGTTAAGAAACAATGGTGTATAGAGTGAAGTGGTGTGTAGTATACAACTTATAGTACAATGTGGATAGTATAGCACTATCAAGTATGTAATGCACAGTATAGAGAGAGAAAAGTATGTAATGCACAGTATAGAGAGAGAAGTGGTGTGCAGTAAACAACTTATAGTACAATGTGGATAGTATAACACTATCAAGTATGTAATGCACAGTATATAGAGAGAAGTGGTGTGCAGTATACAACTTATAGTACAATGTGGATAGTATAGAACTATTAAGTATGTAATGCACAGTATAGAGAGAGAAATGGTGTGTAGTATACAACTTATAGTACAATGTGGATAGTATATACATCTTATAATACAATGTGGATAGTATAGCACTATTAAGTATGTAATGCACAGTATATATAGAGAAGTGGTGTGTAGTATACAACTTATAGTATACTGTTGGATAGTATAGCACTATTAGGTATGTAATGCACAGTATAGAGAGAGAAGTGGTGGGCAGTATACAACTTATAGTACAATGTGGATAGTATAGCACTATCAAGTATGTAATGCACAGTATAGAGAATGAAGTGATATTCAGTATACAATATAAATCACAGTGAGAATAGTAGAGTAGTGTTAATAAGTAGTGCACAATGTAGACAGTGCAGTACAACACAATGTGGGCAGAGGAGTATAGTATGTAGTGTACAGTGTAAAGAACATAGTGATGTGCAATATACAGCACAGTGTGGAGGATATAGCAGCGTCAGATGTGTAACATACTAAAGACTGTGGTGTGGTGTGCAGTTTACAGCATAGAGCTCAGTGTGGATAGTGGAATAGTGTGGAGTATGTAGTGTACAATGTAGCAGCGTGCAATATACATATTACAACTTTGTGTACTTTATTGAGGAACTGGATTGCAATGTGCAAAATGGAGCTGTTTTTACATATAGAATAAACAGCAAAATTGCACTGTAAAGTACAGTAGACAGAGTAAAGCATTATTTAATTTAACATATACATTACAGTAGGCAAAATTGAGCAGGGTTTAAAATAGCATAAACCTAAGAAAATGGCAAGGTATGCTGCATTTCACAAAGCATACTGCCTGTTAGTTTTGCACTCTGTGCCAATTCCTGGAGATGGGAATAGTCAACTGCAGGAGTAGATAAAGATTTTATTTTTTTTTAAAAACTGAGCATTGATGGTAAAATTGAAGACATTTTTGTAGTTATAAAAATGATGACTGGTTGTAGAATGAAATTCAAATTTTGCTTGTAAACATAAATGTGTTATTATAGTAATATAAACAGTAGGGGACAAAAATTCAGATATTTCTCTCACCTAGTAAAACAATAATCTAGCCTGTGTATGTAGTTTTACAATCTGTAGAATAACTGAGTACAAATATTTTTCCGCCTATTTGCTCACTGCAGTACACACATGCATCATCCACATCTATTTGGAACAATTAGCTTACCATCAGAGTGGGTTGAACCCATAGTTCAAGAGTGGTTTTATAGCAGTAAAATGTAACATCTACAAAATATTTCCTCAAGTGTTTTGTATCTAGGTAAAAATTAACTGCAGTCCCTAGGGTCCCTAGGGTTGTGTCATTGTGTGTCATTGTGATTTCAGCTATATGTTGATGAGTCACTCAGCAATTCACTTTTGAGCTTTGTGATGGTTAATTAAATAACATTTGTAGAAGCTACACAAGGTAAGTTATGCAGTTACAGATGATCATTTAGTGTTACTGATTGTGGCTACATTGACGTGTATATTAGTCAGCTACAGCAGGAATATCACAGCCAGCTACAAACCATTATGGAGGTTTATAGCTGCAACCATTGATGCTATATTCAAAAACACAGGTTTGATTGAAAAACATGGGCATATTGGGCATAATGTCATATACAGTATATATGCACCTGCTCAGCAAGGTAGTAGATGCCAATGAATAGCTATATGGTGCCTTCATTTCAGATATTTGCCATTTAAAGGCATGCGACATAAAAAAACGGTCTATAAAAATATGTGTCTGCGGTTTGCATTTAGATGTGTTCTTTGTGGAACAACACTAGCCTTTACAGACAATGGCAATTACTTTAAACACAGTAAGCACACTCTAGAGATGAATGAAAATCAATTCAACTACTAGAAACTAAGTTTAAACTTTAATATAGATACTCCAGAAGCTAGGTAATAGCAGTTTTATCAAACTGGAGTTTGTCTTTACATACGAAGAGCACTGGAAAGTGTTTCCTTGTATTTTATAAATATACAAGTTCTGGATTGTGTTACTGTTAAAACCCAGCTCTTATTTTTAGGATACATTGGGGAAAGGTTTGAACATTATCTAGTTTTCATTACTGGTTTTAAGAGAGAAGCACCAAATAAGATATGTAAAGTCAATGAAGGTTCTTTTTTATCAAGGCTTAATAGCATGTTCCAAATGCTGGTTTGCCAACCATCTGGATTATTTGTGACCTATTAGTTCATATTCCTTTTTTGTTCGTCATGTATGAAACTCTGATGAAAGCGGACCTGCTGAACCCTTTGAAATTACATTGGCTTTTTACTGAACTCTTTATATTTTGTTATTAGATTTTTATATATGATCTTGGATTTTTTATGTTTTATGGCCCCTGTCCTTTAAAGAATTGTCTCAAGGGGATTTCCCTTTTCAAATGAAATTCATAACCAAGATGCAGACAAATAGATCCAGTGTTCAACACTTCTGCTTTCCTGCCTGATTTTCATTACTGTCTGTGTTATATTTACCCTTCTGCTTTAGAAAAAGGGTATAAAGGAACTGTAAGGAAATGTAAAGTAAATCTTTTTACTGACAAGGCAGCGTAGATATTTCTGAAGTAGTGTAGGAATTTTTTCTTCAATTATCTCTGAGGACTAAAAAACTACAACACTCTGTTACAAGGAGTAGGAGAGGAATAGTGATCAGTAAGTCCTAGTAATAGTCAGCTAAATTCATTTGTTTTTTAGTTTAGAACGGCTTTAAATCAATTGATCAAATACCTTTCTCACACCCAGAAAGATTGTATTGTATATAAGTATTTAGCATTAGGGTACCTCCGTCAAAAGAGAGGTTAGGGTTTGCATAGCTTCATTTATTTAAACTTTATAAATACCAGTACACAAGAGTCACCCATAAATAAAACATATGGGGACCTTAGAGGAGAGCTGATTGAGATTGTGGAGAAGAGGGCAATCTGTTAGACATGGCAAAGTTGAAGTGGGTAAGCCCAATAAAAATGGCATGTAGAGTCTATACACTGCCTATACATGGGCCTGATTTAATAAAGCTCTCCTTAGCTGGAGAGGATACACTTTCCATAGTAACGCTGGGTGATCCAGCAAACCTGGAATGAATTCCTTTAGTCTATTTGTTAGCAAATGTTTTCAATCCTGGACCAGAGCTTCACGTGTATCCTCTCCAGCCTCAGAGAGCTTTAATAAATCAGACCTCATGTATATATTTCACTCCCAGGAGGAATCATCCACTGAACATCTTGTGTATTTCCTCACAGCTTACTCCGACAAAAATTATTAGCCAACTTTCCACAATGCCATGGATTTTGAAGCAGACACTGGACATGTGCGCATGACAGCAAAGTAGGCGCGTAAAGCCATGCTTAGTAGTATAGGCAGTGGCTATAGACGGGTACAAAGGAAAGAAATGTGGCACAGCTGCCACAGCCTAGACTAGGCCCAAAGAACTATGGACCTCGCAGCTATGGGAAAAGAAGACATAAATAATTACAAACATTGAAAAAGGTTAAAATTCTATCAAGATTAATCTGTGCTGATTTTAGAAGAAAGAGATAAATAGAATGGTATTTACTGCTACAATATATTTCTTTTCTTTTTTTGCCATTTTGTCACATATGTGCAAGTCATGAACTAATTCATTTACATAAAGTAAAGACTTCACACTTCCTCTAGTACAGCAAAGGCACATAACAATAAGCAGGGTTGCCCTGTGTAACAAAACAAACAAGACACATAAATATGTGCTGATGAAATGTAGAGTTTGT
The DNA here is from genome assembly GCF_032062135.1 of Pyxicephalus adspersus. Taxonomy (NCBI): domain Eukaryota; kingdom Metazoa; phylum Chordata; class Amphibia; order Anura; family Pyxicephalidae; genus Pyxicephalus; species Pyxicephalus adspersus. The sequence goes on along the minus strand of NC_092858.1, from coordinate 82,285,321 downwards.
TTTCTTTACAACAAGATTATATTAACACAGTCTAGTCTCCACATAATGGGTAAGTCTCATACTTCTGCCACAGAAATTAAAGAATTTACAAAAGAACTTTAGTAAATCCGTTCGGATGTGAATAATACTAACACGTAAATTATAGTGGACAGCTGTTAAAAGACAGCAACCATTAGAAACATATGGTTGTATGACTTTAGAAGAAATATGTAAACTGTAATTAAGGATTTTGATGCCTGAACACTTTTTAAAGAAAATCTTGAAAAGGGTATATTTTCAGGCGCTGTAACACTGCCGGGCTTAATAAAGCGGAAATACAGTCCTGTATAACATACAATAAAAAACTTGTTTTCCAAATCCTTATTGCCTATATAGTTATCCTAACTGCCTGTCTTCCAGAGTAATAATGAGTGAACTCTGTGAAAAAAAAATACAAGCATTAAAAGCATGGTTGCAAATTGGCCCTAGGAATTGTATTCTCGGGCAAAAGTACCTTGGAAATGTCGGAAGCAGCTCATGAGAATCTGATGTGCTGTTTCTTGTAGATCTGTAATTGTTTGAAAAAGGCAATACTTTTGATGTTAAGCAGAACCTTGCACATCTGCCATAGATAATTTTGGAAGTTTTGGTGTACATAAAATCAATCAGATTGGTTCTTGAAGAATGAATGAAAGAATGGCAGCAAGTCTGCCATTTTTACCCAACCAAAAGTTTCATTCCATATTTGCAGCAGTATCACCTCCATTTTTTTTTTCAAAAAAGGAAATGCAAAGCATAGAAAAATTTATATGTACACGTCATGACCTCATCATTCCAAAGCTTGGTCTATCTCTAGCCACAAGTTGGAGGAATCCCTAAAGCATACCATCCCTTAATAACCTGACCAGAACAACAGTGGTCAGGTTTGCAGTTGGTGCCTACAAACTACATCACAATTTCCTATGTGGTCAGTCCAATGGTTGGGTTTGTTAGGGTGATGCAGTGGCTGCATTTAGAACAGTGTTTTTCAACCTTTTGAACATGAAGGAACCCTTTAAATATCTTTCAGGTTTTCGAGGGGAACCCCTGCTATAATTATTATATCCACAGCTCAAAGTTAATTAGTGTGGTGGTCAGTGGAATGAATGCCTCTAACATTGCTGGCCTTTAGGAAGAATGTCACCAAAATATCATTGGTGTCAGTTAAACTGACTTGAGAAGCACAAAATGCTTATTGCTCAAGGAACCCCTATCAGAACCCCTAACAGCTTCTGGAGGAAACCTAGAATTCCATGGAACCTGAGTTTAGAAACACTGCTGTTATCCAGCTGTAGATGTTGATGAGCAGAAAATGTCCTAAACAATGAATCCACCTTGATGTCAATGGCATCAGTGCTGCAAAATAAACTCGGGGTTGTTTTATGACCACACGACAACTAGTTGATTTAAAAGCAAATACAGGGCTAGGGGCTTTATTTAACTTATGTTGAAAATTGGTTTTACAATCACAAGACATACTGTTAAAAGAATCATTTTTTGGAAAAGCAAACATTTGACTACTGTACATTTACATTTACTGATTTTTCCTTAAATTAACTTCTTCTCTTAAAGCATAGGTCTGATCTCAGTCACATCCCTGGCTTCCAAGTTTTCTTTGTTGCCTGCTCCTAGTATATAGTTTGTCATTGCTGCCCTTCTCCTCCAGATGCTTTGATCTTGCAGCTAAAATTGGATGGGGGAGAACTGCTCTAGGATCAAAACATCAAAGCAAGCGAAGGAGCAGGCAACAATGGGAAAAGTTATAAAGCGGGCTATATTAGGTACATTACAATTTTTTACCACAAAGGTAGAGCAGGCCCTTAAATAAAATACAGCCTTTTCATTTAACACTAAGGCTGTTAGTGTTTTAATTACAGAAGATTCTTGGACAGATAACCCTAAGACTGTGGGTTTAGAGGTCTATGCCTGCATGATTAGGTTTAATTATTTATTCATTTTTCTACTGGTTGAGCTTTATGGACTTGTGTCTTTTTTAGCCTGACTATGTAACTAAATTATTATTATTTTTATTGCTCATATTATTATTATTATTATTATTATTATTAATAATATTAATAAACTGGATCTATATAGAGCCAACATATTAAGCAGCGCTGTACATTAACTATATAGCAACTAGTTTATTTAATACTTATATGTTGGATACCAAAACTGATTTAAGTTCACTAAAATCCATTGCTGAAAAGTATGCCAGAGCTCCTTACATGCTGTGTACAAAGGAATGTTCTCTGAAACTTACTTAGTAAGTAAAACTCATGAGTAAACTCATCTTTCTTTTGTTTTGGGAGACAACAAATAGACTATACCTGTGTTTTGGAATTGCTGTTCTGCATTGCAGACACATAAGCAAAAGGTGTTCTCAGAATACCAGATAAAATGGATTGGGATGGATCATTTCACTACAGCGGGGTCTTGGAAAGCAGCAGATTACTGATAAAATACCCTAAGTCCTCTCTTCTCCAATCTGCAGGTTCCATTTTCTAGATTCTCTGCAGTGGGCAATGCAGTAAACCCGAGTGGCTTTTAGTGCTGTTCTTTCCTTTTTTTGTTGTAAAACTGAAACAAAGCAGAGCTGCAATATATATTGCGTTTTCCTCAGGTTTTCTCAATGCAGGGTAGAAACTAGACTTTAATGCTGATGTACAAGGGATTACATGAAGCTAGAACAAAGGGAGTTTAGGGTGAATACATGTAAATATTTCAAACCCTTAAAAAATGGTTTAAATAGAGTCTCTTTAATATTGTTCTACATGTAAAATTAAAAATAATATGGCGTTCTCGCCTAAGTGGTTTTATGTTTGAAGCAAATAAAAATTAAGTGGCGCTATGCCAAGAAATGAGTTATCATCCTCCTTGAATGGATTGTTCCTTAAAATAAATCCGAAAACATCTGCCAAGGTGACTTGCGTTTTCTACCACAAAGGCTTTTTTTGTTAGAAGCAGGAATAATAAACTGCTGTTGTGCAACACACAAAAAGCTTGCTTAGACTTTGGTATTAAACACATCGCTAAAATTTATTTTGAACTCAAAGCAGTCCTAAAGTCATACAAACAACTTGTACTTGAATGGTTGTTTCAGTAAAATTCTAGCGGTTTTTACTCACCTCTCCAATGTGATATTTCTGTAGCATCCCCCATATGAAAATGTATCATTTGGCTCTGCTCCTCCTGTAATGTACTGGTATGGCGGCTCATCACAAACTATTCCACCTCTGTGATTCATAGGAAGCCTTTATCACTACCCTGATGACATTGGCTTCCCAATTTGCACATTGTGTGATATTGTGCACATGTATGAGACTTCATTTTAGCACATCAGCGAGCAACCATGCACAACCTGGAAGAGTGACATAAAAATTGCAGGTGGACAGGCAAGATGCCATACATCCACACCAGTGGAAGAGAGCGCCAACCTTTTGGGAGTAGATAATGGATGGACATCCTGGATTAGGAGGTCATAAGTGGATAAAGACATGGCAGGAACAAAGCGATACATCTTTTTTTTCTACATAAAGACACTCCAGAAAATAACTTCACAACAAAATGGGCCTGAGATTTCACAGAGCTCAATTTTAGTCTCTATCCTCTCTGTTTACTATGAGGCAACTAATTGTCACATCATGCCAAACTGTGTGTTTCCTAGGTAAATGTCTAAATAAAAAATAAATAATTGTATAAAAAGAAATGTGCCATGTAGGAGGTGGTACATCAGCCATTCCTTGGTCAGCAAGCCCCCCTGCACATCAGAGGTTCTGAAGAGCCCAGTACCCATAAACATTGGAGCACAAGTATTTAGGGAAGCAAATTTTAGGGGGTGATCTCTTGTTGAAGCATCCTGATGCTGGAGGGCATGCCGGGTGTAATCCAAATAATAGGGGGAGCTTATTTGCTCTGAAGGGGAGTTTGCTGTGCTTTTGTTTGTTTGTTTTGGTAGAAACGAAGGAACCATTGGGATCTTGAACTTGTATTAAAACACAGGATCAGCACTTACTACAAGGGTATTTTTTCCTGGAATTCACTGTTAGATAGTATTATGTTCAGTATAACTTGATGTGTTGGTGATAATATTTGCCCCTCGATCCACTGTAATGTCGCAGAGGGTATATATAAAGCAGTGATGAGATTTACCAAATATTTACCTGTGACTGTCACATTCATTGTATTATAAAAAAAATGTCTCCTAAATAATTAAAAATGAATGGAGGTTGAACTAAAATAAAAAAATATAATAAACTAATATAATAAATAAAATCACTTTAAATTTTAGGTTTATTTTGAAGAATCTTAATGTAAGCATGTGTTTTATTTGTATAGGTATAATTTATATTATGAAAATGAAACTGTTGGTCACTTTGCCCCTTTCCATTGTTAAATTCCACATTTCAAGGTGTCCATGTTTTTTTTTATAATTTATATTCTCTGTATTTTTTATTACCATTTTGTTAATCCCATAAATAGAGTGTAAAATCCATAATGATAAAAAATATTCCCACTGAACATGTATGATAAGGCTGCCATCTAGTGATCCAAATTCATTTAGCACATCTTTTTATAGAGCATTGTGATAGGGTGACATTTAGTTTAATATAACACTGTGTAGCACGAATATTAGCCATTTTGTACATACTAGCTTAACCTTTTTTAAAACATTTTGCATCTCTCATTGCTGCTGATCTCTGGTAGCGTTTTTCAGCCATTCTGTGTCCACAAGCTTTTATTCACGCACTGGCTGCAAATCACTGCTCTGGACCAGTTTTGCAGGTCTGGGGGACAGTTGTCTCCCCATAACAGAAAACACCTTAACAAAGACCTTCATAGCTAGATCAGTTCAATTTTAAAGAACACATTTTAAAATGTTAACGCTTACGTGAGATTTTAGTAATTGTATTGAAATTCTTTTTTTTTCACTGGGGTTCACATTGTATATTTCCTAATACCTGAAAAGCCAAAACACCCATAATAGTAAATAATCAAAGTTTGCAGTCTTCATAGCTGCATCGCAAAATTGGCATGACAAAATTGTGCCTTACAAAGTAAGGAGAAGAGTTAAACTAAAATAGTTAATACTTATATATTGCATATATATGCTGCAGCACTTCAAAGTATCAAAACATAGTGCAAACTGCAGCGACCAAGAGAAAAACTAATGTACTGCCCGGTGTAAAGAGGGGAGAGGGGAGAGAGTGTAATATAGAATGACAAGGTCAGGAGTAAAAGTAATGTACAGCCCAACAAAGTACAGATGTCAGGAGTATGTAATAGATATTACGCAAGGATCAGAGAAAATATATAAATGTACATCGTGCAGAGGTCAGAAGTATAATAAAAAAAAAACATACCCTATTATTTATTCCATCAGCAATATCCTCTACAAGAGAGGTCCCCAACCCCCCAGCCATCTGACAGGTGGCCTGCGGCTCTGGCTGGTGCACCCACTAGCTCAATTAGGAGAAGGGCCCCACTTGGGGCAGAGCCGCAGATCACATCTCCCAGCGATAACCCAGACTCAGGGAGGTGGGCAGGATCTGGCAACCTGACATCACTCTGTGGGAAAAATTCTTCCCCTTTGAGTGACACACGGCTCCCCGCACATGTGTGCGTTCCGGAGTCCGTGCAATTCGTGGTCCACGAATTGCAAAAGGTGGGGACCACTGCTTTACAAGACATTTCAACATTAAATGCCAACACTTCTACACATGGCCTCTCCTTTTTGGAATTTTTGATAAATAAATAATGGCCTGGTGAAATGTATAGGGTGTTGTTTTACACCTGAAGTTAGATTCCGGTTAGAAGATAGATTTAAATAATTGTAAAACCTCACAAGGAATAAAAGTTTTTTTTTTTCATTATTATATTTTTCATTATGTCGTTTTTTTATATAAATATATGTGTGTGTGTATATATATATATATATATATACATATATATGTAACCCAATCTAAGAAACCTCCCGTTGGATTGACAAATCTGTGGGATTAAAAGTAATTGAGTTTTCTTTATTTTTACTTTAGTTTTGCTTTAAACCTGTTTTTAATGTGGATTGAATAGTTGGCCACAGTTTATCAGTTGGAAGAGATAGCATCAGCTAGTCATATTATTTGGAGGATAACACAGCAACAAACAGCTTGACATTTTGACATGGCTGACTACTAGCAATTTAAGTGCAAGACTGCAATCTAGAGTTTGTAACAAGACTGCTTCCCTGATAGACTGTAATGGTAAATTTGATTGGAGAGTTTGTGGACCAACTGGGAGTGGCCACAAACTTTCCTGATAAAAGGTTTCCATCTGAGATGGAAAGGATGATTTTAGAGAGACTCCAGAAGGACAAAGCCAGGAGAAGCTGGAAAGGACCCTCCCTGGCTGGCATGAGACCACTTTGAAGCTTCAAAAGAAAAGACTCAAAATCAAGTGCCAGGTTTCCAAGGTGATCGCTTAACATCGAGTCCTGTTTGCCGAGGAAATTGTGAAAAGCTCTTACTGAAGCTAATTTACATTTAGTGTCCTTTGGTATACATTGTTCACTTGCTAGGAAGGGTTAGATAGCGCGTGCATGTATGTATGCTGTAACTCTGAATACTTTACCATTTATTGTTAATAAACGCAAAAAAAAAAACAAGTAAATACCAAAATAAAGAGGATTTATTTTCTTTGTCACTTGACTGTGTATCAAGGAACATAAGTGTGGAAGAATATGTTGTGATATGAACACGCCTTTATATTAAGAATGATCTTCAATAACAATTTGAAAGCATATGCCATTCATCTTAGATTGTTAAATCAGTAAAAAGTATTGGCTTATTTATTTTCTGTAACATTCTGCTGAAATAATAGCCATTAGAAATGACAATCAAGGTTTGTTTTTTTATTTCACAGGAAATCACCTCCTGCTAATTATAGGTCATTAACATCAGCAAATTAATAATAAGAAAAAATGTTTTATCCATCTCAGTACCGTTCTTGGTGATAATGTAAAAATAATAAGTGTACTTATTTTCCTGCTTTAAAATGTAATTGGTAAATGAGGAAGTAAAACAGTCTGACACAGAGGTGAATTTCTACAGATTCATTTGGAGATGTTAAGCTGAAGTTTCATGAGTGTTGGACACAAAAGCAGAGTAACTAGATCTCATGTTCCAGTAAGTATGTGGAATACCAGATTAGGAAAAGAAAATTACAAAACTAAGAAGGAGAGACTAAAATAGAAAGCAAGTAGGAGTAGTAAATAGGAACAATGTAGGTCAAAAGGCAGTGAACATGGCAGATTACTGAAGTACCCTGCCACAAGTGGTGGTCTTTGTTGGTTGTAAACAGCTGCAAGTGGCTACTGAAGTGCACACAGCTTCATACCAAATTTCAGTCAAATTTAGAGAGCCTGTAAACACATAATAATGTTATGGGTGATATTAATTGACCATAAATAATATGTAAATATTTTCTTAAGATGTGCATAATGGGATGTAGCTACTGCCTTTCAAACATCTACTGTTAGTAGAAAAGTAGATTAGGATAATCACACATTTTTGCTATAAGGCACACCAGAAATCAAACATTTTCTAAATCTACCTGTAAGGAATATCATTTTGCTGAGTTTTGAATTTAAGTTGTTTTTGTGTTTTTTGCTATATTTTGCAGATAATTGAGTTGTGTCGAAACTAGTTATATCCTCCTTATCAATATTTGCTCCATCCTTACCTTGAAGCTCCTTACCTTGAAATATCTTGCTCAGCAAAGTTGTTAATTAAGTTTCTTGGTACTGACTAACTACTAAGTGTCTTCCACCTTGTTGTCTGGCTATATAAACTGCGATGTGATATTAAAGTTTTGAGAAGACGTGATATAACTATATGTTTAAGCTGTGTGTGTGTTATTCACTGCTCCCAACGTGCTGAAAACAGAAGTCATGATAGAGAGGGAAATGTTGGCCTGGGATCAATATGAAATCGCCTTAACACTACCATTTGTCATTTGGCCATGCATTAGAGTTACTTCTTTGATTTAAATAATCTTCATTGAAATGGTTACCCACTGGCACACTTCACATTTCATTTTCACACTTCAGGTGATCGACTTCACCTGGGCAGCTGTAGACCTGGTGCAACTTTCTGATCTTGGGTTATACCAGAAGTTCCTCTTTTCCAGTGATTTGGCAAAAATATTAAATCCTTTGGTCTACTATATTATATTTAATAACAATATTTATCAATGTTAATTAAAATGTTAACATGGTAATCAATATAATGTATATAAGATACATAAAACTCCCAGCAATATGAAAAATATTTTAGCAATCTTTAAATACATTACTAAACTACTTTTTTTCTATACTGCTTTTGTGTATCTAAATGTATCTACTAATAAATTGATTGGATGAATAACAAAGAGGCTAAGCACATTTGATTTAAGACTAATGTGATTACAGTATTCTTTGGTTGTCACTAGTAAACAAAGTAATCTGCATGTTGCAACACTATAGTATGCAATTAAATGTATAGGGCAAAAACCATGTCTTGAAGAACAATATGTGGACTGTTGAATAGTACTAGAAATGTTATGATTTAGAGTTACTTGATTGCTTTAGGACCTGGACAATTTGCCTTTCAGTGTAATATCAAATTGTGGTTCATTAGAATGTGACTGTTGGACCAATTGTCCAATAGTTGATTTTGATACAGAAATGGACACACAATAACTTATTAGCAATTTCACCAAAGAATCACACAAAAAAGAAAATGAACTGGACTACACGCAAACCTTCTGAATATTATTAAAATGTATGTTGGAGCAACTTTGCATGAGGGAGTCACAGACTGGTGGTCATTGTGTAACTCCAAAAATACTAAAATACTAAAACAAAAGGCAAAGCCTGCATTTGTAGACAGCAAGCATGGCTTCCCCTTGTAGTGGTATAATTATAACGGAATCTGTACATTTTTTTAAGTGTTTTTAAACACACACACAAATATGTAATTTACACCATATGTCTAAAATATATTTGTAAGTATTTATATTTCCTTTAAATGTGCTTTATATGCTTTAGACTCCAAACCAAATATTGTCACACTCAATAGGAAAAAGGAAATTAGGTAGAACAGGGTAAGTTGCGGTATTAAGTAATAGAGGACAGATCAGGAATTGGTAGTCGGTTCAGGATGATGCATATAATACAGAACACATGCAAGATAAAACAAATGCAGAATATTAGGCAATGTATTTATGGAACAAAAGAGGGTACAAAAACCTTTGGAGAAAAGTACAAAGTATGGTGAGAAATCACCATACTTGAAAGAGTTTGGGCCAAGGGTACAGTAAATAGATGAGGATGGAAATCATGAGGTCTTGTAAAAAGAAGAAAAATTGACTCAAAAAAGTCTGAACAAACCATGAAAATATAGATGAGCAATATTCACAAAAAGGGCCTAAGAGATTGGTGAGTAAACCAGCCAGGTAAAAGTGTCTGAAACAGCATAGCAATCGCAAAGAAGTGGAGATCACTAGGAGAGTAATGTGTAAAATAAAAAGGATGTGTAAACTAGAGATACATGTGGCACAGAAGAGGAAAAGAGAAATGAAAGAAGACAAAGATAAAGAAAATGGATAGGCAAAGCAGTACAGAGAAGTTGGTCAGGGAAGGATGTAAAGGGCTGCTTCTTGAAGAACACTATTTCAATGAACATCAAACCATCAAAAAATTCTTCTAAAAAATTGGAAGCAGAAATTGGTAAACCCAAGTTGCCTAAACAGCATAAAATTTAGCTATAGGATCCATTAGTTTTGCTGTGAACTTCTCATTAGTCATGAACAATGTAATTCTGTGTTTGACCTGTTTTAAAAGCTAAGAAGCTGATTTACATTCTTGCAGAGATATACAGTATTTTACACCTTCAGTAAAGGTGCTGGACCAGGGCTTTACCAAGGATCTATGGTATGTTTTATCTGAGTGCTCAAAACATGTCCTCACTGGGTACATAAAAAAGAAAGTATAATTGTTTGGGCTCTGGTAGACTTTAAAATACAGAGAAACTTCAACTCCAGTTACATTCCTGTTGACTCAATTGCCATAATTTGCTTGTCTTTAGGTTTTAAAATAAGTCGATATTCTGTACTGTGAAGATTGTCCGATTTTTCATTTTAGACTTTATTGCTTATATTATATATCTCTGCTAGCTATAGAGCTGATTTGCTTGATTGAGCACTATTCTTGTGTGCTGCATATCACAGTTCTTGTCCTTCGAGTATCTTGTTAATGTTTCCTTTAGACATGTATGCAAATGTCTTAACAATCTCCACTTTGCACATTCGGTTATTAATAGTCATTTGTTAAAGATGAAACTTTGTATAATGGAATATATTATCTTTATAAATATATTATTCAAAAAATTATCTGTGTAGACAAAAGAAATATATAAATGCACCTTTTAGCAACTCTTCAGTGAGTTTCTGTAGTTTAAAGTTAAGGGGCTGAAAATAATCATGGTACAGAGGAAACAGATCATATCAGTATTTTTCCCGAGTTTATCTGTAAGATAAGGTAGTGGTAAGCACACTCAGCTAAACTGATGAGTCACAGGAAGACTCGTGATAAAATAAGTAACCGGGGACATTACCACATTGCTTTTCACACCACCTTCATACAGCTCAATGTTTTTCCTAAAATAAAATAGAACAAATGTAAAGCTGGTATACAAAAGCATCTACAACATTAAATATAGAATGTGAAATGCTATGTTTTAAAAATATACACTGATAACATTAACTCAATAATGCCATTACAGCCTAATAAATCCACTGCTCTATATTTGTAGATCCTGCTATAAAGATATAGTATGTTAGTAAGCCTGAATTAAAAACGTATACCCATCAATTGGTGAACTAGGTTCCTTTATAATAGACTTTGGGTCTGTTATATAATATAATATGTGGTACAACTAATAATGTAAATTATGAAGAAATATAGCTATAATATCTACTAAAAAATATTGGAGACTACAACACACTTTTTTAAAACAGTTTTTCATGCTGATTTTAGATCTGCTTTTTATTTTTTTCCAGTCACACCAACTGTTTAAATTGTAAGTAATGCTAATTTACAGTGTGTTTGCATGTATTTTTAACCAAAGCATCATTGAAGTACATTTTTCAATATATTCAATTTGAAGTCAATTAGGCACAATGTGACATAAATATACGAAAAGGGTCAGTCAGCTACCACTGTTTTCTTAAAAACGCTTAGAATATTATTTTCTTGTGTATGCGGTGTCTGGATTGTCGCAGTACGGCATCCAGCAGTAATTGACCACCATACTCTTGTTCCATAAGCCTTTGTAGGGATACTCCATTGACTAAATGACTAAGTTCTTCTTGCTCCTCATTCGATATGCCAAGTTTTTCTGAAAACAATTCTAGATGAGAGTGCAAAAAGTGTGTATTCAATGACATGTGAAAGCCCAGTTTCTGATATGAATCAAGCCGATTCTGAACTCTCCTCATATGAAGGAGATTTATGGATATTCAGAAAGTCTTCACAGAGTCTGTTGAATGCCTACCAAGCTTCTAGCTTGGCTAAACAGACGTGTTTTCTTTACACATGGCCTTTCGAAGGTTCTTCCATAAAGCCTTGATTGAAGAAGAGTCTTCAAACTGGATACAGAGAGATGGCAGAAATATTTTATGTGGATCAATCAGAGACAGAAATTAGACATGGTTACCTCCTGGCTCATGGGTATCTCTTGGTTGCCAGATACACTTGACATAACATTCTACAGTAGCTCAGCTATCCCAAAGGCACAGAAAACCACAGAAAAAAGTATTTCATGAATCCTGCTTGCATTCCCATCAACATGCCCAACATGCCAATGACTTTTAGTATTCCACTGGTGTGTTTTATACTGGATTGTTTCAAGCATAATCTTCATGTTGTCATGGGACTGGTTAAGATGAACAGAATGGGTAATCGGCACACTTGGTTTGGAGTTACCATTATGCAGTAGGACTGCCTTCAAGCGTCTTTGCGAGGAATCAATAGTGAGACACCATTCAGAAGGAACATTCTTGTATGAAAAAATGTTAAAGAGTCCAATGATGGTATGGCAATAGCACAATGGGCTGTCATTTGTGAAGAAAGTTGTAAAGTTGTTCTGTAGCAAATTATAGTAAGATCCTTTGCAAGCAGGTACTTTTGCTTAAGCCTGGAAGCAAGAAGTTCTGCTTTGTCTTTGGATATATTTAAATCTCAGATAAGATCATTCAGCTCTGCTCGTGTAAAAATCTCTGGTTCTGAATCTTCACGTAATCAGGATTTGTTGATTTTTTTTATTGTAAACAGTTGCACCTTTACTGTATTCCTCATCACCTACTACAGAAGCAAGTCCATCATATGGTGGTACAAAGACAGGTAAGGAATCATTATGAGGAACAGGCCTGGTGCAGAATCCATGATAGGATATACAATTCTGTGCTTAGTTTTAGCTGAGAATACACTTATGTTCATATGTTCAAAAATAGCTATCACTTAGATGATCTTGTGATTCCCTCCACACCATCAGGATTGGAAATGGCATTGTTGACTTTTGCCAATATAGCTAGTCACGCAGTGTGTTGGAACAACTAGTACAGATGGAGCCCAGGATTACCGTGGTTACCAAGTGGAAAGCCAAAGTATAATCTATATATACCTAAGATGTGCAGGCCAATCTGTTTGTTGTGAAGAAACCACACACATAACAAAAACTGTCTGGATCATTATTTGAATCAATTTGTAGGCCTGATGGCTACATGGATCAATCACAATTTATGATGTCGGTAACATGAAATTACAGACAAGTGCCATTAGATCTTGGAAAACATTTAGGATAATTGTACCAAAAATACAGAAAAAAAGCATTATTTAAAGCATTCAATTCTATTTGTCAAAATTATAAGGCAAATGAAGATAGAGAGTTATGGTTTCAATTTACCACAAAGGGATCAAATGAAAATTACAAAACAGCAAAAAAAATCAGATAAGGTTTGACAAAATTTGTTTTTCCATTTTTAGTTCAATCTTTAAACAAATTGCTGGGTTTTAGCTTCAAAACTGACCAAATTCTAGCAGTCAGTTGTGGCTGGTAGGTTACATAGTGTTTGGTGATTGCTTGTGATTCCTATAAGAAGAAAACAGCTGAAGTTGACTGCAAAATGCCATGAGTATGATCCCTTTCTTTAAAAAAACAGAAGTTGAAATGTTTATAAAAGGCTAGGAAACTCCCCCTCCACAATTTTCCTTTCACTTATTGTCCAGAAGACAATATGGTGGTGAGAGTAATTCTTCCCAAAATTAAGGGTAAATACTCTGGTCAGTAGAACAATATATACCACTGATTCCTGGTTTGATTTGAGTAGGTGACTTATGTGTAATATTTTCACATTTGGATAGTTAATTGGCTAGATGTAAAAAGAAGGTAAATGTGATAAGGGGACTTGTGATAGCAAAAGTGATTTGTGGCTTACATCAAATATTATTATTAGGGTAGGGTCTAGGGTAGAAACATACAGAAATATTATGTAATGTTCCTTGATGTCCCTAGGGAAATATAGAGAGGCTAGAGTTCCAGCATAGATAGTTGACCAAATGATAACACCACGAAAAAGCAGTAACACATTGGGCCTGATTTATTAAAGTTCTCAAAGACTGGAGAAGATACACTATCATGGCAGAACCTGGGTGATCTACAAAACCTGGAACGTATAGCTTAAAAATCATTTGCTATTTGTTGGCAAATGTTTTTAATCCTGGACCAGATCCATTTAAGGTGCTGGATCACCCAGGTTCTCCCATGATAGTCTATCTTCTCCAGTCGTTGGGAGCTTTTTTAAACAACTCCAAAATGTATGACAATGGTGAAAACACCTGATATGCTTTATCTGATATATAACAGATAATAGATAATAGATAAAAAGCCAACACACCTATTGATCATTTTATTGAAATGAATTACCTTTTTTACATTTTCACAAAAGTGCAAAGAGCATATTTCTTCTAGTTCTGTTAACTGTACTTAATGGTGTTTTCCCTATGTAGGCAAATCTACAACCTACAACTTATAACCTTTTACTGGGAATTTCACATTTACTGTAGACAGGGAGGGGAGTACATTTACCGAACTAAAAAGAATTTAAGAAATTAATTATGCAATGCTGGAAATGTAAAAAAACTATGATCGTTATTTTCAAAGTAATTATTTAAACAATGATGTTTATAGGAAACCTGTCAGGAGAGAAACATGAAGCCTGCTATTGCTGTCTTTTCTTTTTTCTAGTTGTCTGATCCTCTTTGTGATGAGGCAGGTCATTTTTTGCAAAAGGAAAAGGGGATGCACCCCCTTCATTAAAATAAGCTTACCTGCCTTATCACAATTTTTAAAATACACTCACCTGTCTTCTTTTTTTTCTTCTTATCTTCCTGAATTTGATCTTCAGCCATCCTAATTGGCTGGGTTAGGGATGACGTTACTCCCATGCAGGTGAATTGGGGCTCATTCAGTCCTAGGAGCTGTAGGGGAAGCTTGGATGTGCCAGTGATTCCAGCATTGCACATTTTGACAGCAGAAAAGAGTGACCTGTCAGGTAAGTATGTTTTATTGCACAAGGGGAATCACCTGTCCCTTTTCTGCAATAAAAACTTGTCTGATCACAAATTGTAAAAGAGGAACTTTAGTTTCTCCTTAATACTGCTGACTGAATAGATTTGCTGATAAAGACTTCTTAGTTTGATTCAACTTCCCAGATCTGTCATTACTCTAAAACAATTAGGACAACCGAACAACAAGAGTTTTAATTAGCAGGCTGTATATTTCCCATCTTGCCCTATCATATTTCTACTTTTTCGATCAAGAATAAAATCATAACTGGGAATCAATCATCATGGCTCCCAATCATTAGATGATGACAGCTAAAGTACATTGGTTACATAGGCTGCAGAGACTGATGACTAAAAAACATACTTGCAGATGAACACTACCTTGAATATTTATTGACATCTTTAGTGACATCAGTTTAAATTAAAACTGTAACTGTATTCATACAGTATCAAAAAAAGTTTTTTTTAAATATATTTTTACATTTTTAATAATTTTATAACTTAAAACATTTTCAGCCTTTAATAAATAAAAAATGAAAATACATTCTGTTTTTTATGAATGTGTACCAACAGGAACATCAATGACCAACACTTACCATTCACCAGCAGTGATCTTGCTGTGAAAAGGGACAAAGATCAGGTTTAGCCTTATGTTCAGAGGAGCCACCACTTTTACTAGAACCTGCTTTGGGAGTTTGCCTTTAATTGGTAAAATATTCTGATTTTTTGCAAACTGATTTTTTTTCAGTTTTACAAAGTCAAATTAGGGTATGCTGGTATTTTGGCTTTAGAACCATTGCAATTATTCCTGGGTAAAACATGCCACATAGTGGTTTCACTTGTTTTTCAGTATTTTCTTAAAGTAAGTCTAAAACCTAACTGGATGATCTAGTGTGCTAAAACAGTGTGTGCCAGAAACAAATGTAATGTTTTTTTTCAGGAAGTACTTTTTTACTTTTTAATTCTAGTGTTAATAATTTCTGGCACCTTTGGGCCAAGTCCTATCTATAAGCTCTCGCTCCTGTATTTGATCCAAATAATTGCTCTAAACCAGTTTTCCAGTGGTGACAATGGTGATGATGCATAAGTGATGTGTGTCACAAGGGCATAAGAAATTTTAGTCTGGATTTAGATCTACTTTTAAAAGACTTGCACTATCTTTTTAACTTGTTAGACAATTTGACAAGTCAATTTCCTACTAAATCCTTTAGCTAAACCTATATTTTTAATGTTTGAATACATTTTGGTTTCATTAAGAGAAATGATGGTGAATTTATTGTAATGAGTGCCTTAAAAATCCTAAAGTCTTTTAAAAAAAAAAGTGGTGATATTGATACAATATGGATGTGGCACTACAATACTATAGTTTTTTATGTTTCTCTGTCAGGGTTTCTTCAAAGATTGCTAGGGTTTCAATGAGTTTGTGACTCTCAGGTCATTTTAACAGATACCAATAATCTTTTTGGCTATCTAGAAGGATGACTTTTTCTAAATAGGAGATATAGGGTGGGCTGCACAATAAAATACAAATGTATTTTTTATTTCCCAACATATTAGAAAGAATAGTTAATGCTGCTGTTCCCAGAATCTTGTAGCTATCATCATTTTTGTTCATTTTTTATTTTTCTGCCACCTCTGCAAAGACCATAATGTCTCACAGTATTAAAAGCAGATGTTTCTAAGGAAATATGAAATATTTACTTAACATACATTTTGCAATGTTTATGTGGGTAGTATAAATGTATGCTCTTTTTGTTTCATTTTAAACATAATAATAGGTGAATGGAGAAAAGGGAATATCAAGAATTGCAATGACCATACACAGTTCTATACCTAAAAATATAATGTTCAACAAGAGTTCAAGGAAAATAAGGATTAAAAGTCTGTGCTAAATGCAGAAACACCTGTGTGCCGTGTATTGATAATTCACCCAAATATGATCAGGTTAGTAAAATACTAACTATAATATTTCTGTATGCCTAAAGGAAGGGAATTTGTCTCCCGGCTTGGACTATGCATTTGGCCTACTATAAAATGGAGATTTTGTTAGGGGGTACTTCAATGCTATAGTAAAATATCATGGAATTCCAGTCTCTGCATCATTATTAGGAGTTTCAGCATTTTGGAGCAGGTAGGGAAGATGTTCAAGTAGTAGACACAGTGACTTCCAAATAAAAGTTTTTGAAATTTGGATAAAACACTGTGACCTAACCTCCTATAGTTTGCTAATGACAAACCCAACAAGTTACAATGTTGCTATTAAAACTACTCTAGATTCTATTCACTAAAGTCCTGGTGCCTATTGCATGCGACCCACCACTGCTCTGTGTATGTTGAACACCAAGGGCACTATATCTGCACAATAGAAATATGAGAACTCACAGTGGACTGAGAGCATATTGCTCTAAAAAGTTGGCTAAAGCTACCACCTAGCATTGGAACCAACAATGCAGATACTGTTAAGAATTATTATTTTTTTTTTAAATTTAAGCTAAACAGAAGTTTTCACCTAGACAGTTTCATATACCTATATTTGTTTGTCCCTGGGATATTTAAACGTAAACCTGAACTCAAAAAATAATTAAAATGTGCTAACTTATTATCACTATATAATAATTATATATGTGGTTAAGTAAAAACTTAAAAAACTGTTCAGCAATAGATCACTACTGGAGGAGAGCTAAGATTGCTGACTTTCAAAGGTCTGAAACATGTTCCCGTGTCTCCCAAAAATAGATAGATAGATAGATAGATAGATAGATAGATAGATAGATAGATAGATAGATGCTCCTCATTTAACAACCAGGTTCTATTTCAGTGACCTGGTGGTTATGCAAATAAGTGAGGAGCATAGTAAAGAGCTGATCTGCAAAGTTCAGAAGAATGAAGGGGAGATGCCGAGTTGCCATACACAGTTCTTGTACAGTGTGCCCATTAGAGACAACTGGTTGTAAGTACCAAATCGTAAGTAGGTAAGTTGGTAAATGAGGAATAGCTGTGCATGTGTGTGTGTGTGTATATATATATATATATATTACAAAATCTTATTAAATGGTATATTTACTGAACTGTGACAGTATTATTGCCTTTGGAACATATCTAATAATATGTATAATACTGAACTTGTAAATATTTCATTATAAAATTAAATTAAAAAATAAATGTAACAGTAAGTAAACGTTGATAAAATTATATATACATTAGCAACTGTCTAACAGCTTCCTCTTCATCATTTTTTTTATCATTTCCTCTGTAGCCTATAAATGTCATCTACAGGAGAGACATGGTTTTCTGTGGCTCTGAGGGAGGAAGATCTGTGGGCAGTTTTATTCAGATTTATGCATTGATAACAAGTTAAAAACACCAAGAAAGAATGTGCCCACTGAGATACTCTTTTTTCCATGACATACAATTTTTCCTAGCGAATTATATTAGTTTAGAATCAATTTTATTTTTCAACTGATGGCATATGTCTTCCTTCACTATTTATATAAAATGTTATCTTACTAATCAATATTTAATATAGATGCATTTATGTGTCACAGAGCATTATTGTTTTTCTTAAGGGAGAACACACCTGTAGCTGATTCCTTTCAGACTATCTCCTTCTTACTGAAATTTCCAGAGTAGTTGGTGGGAGTTTCTGAATCTGATTGATTCAGCAGTATGAGTTATTGCAGCCTGAGCTATAAGGCTCTGAAAATCATTTTTTTTCAGCAATGTGTGTGAGAATGTGCTAAGAAACTGCAAAACAAGGATACAAATTGTAATATTCAATTTAGAGTGTATACTAAGCACTGTACATTCTTTTAATGAAAACTGGTTTGAAAACAATGATAGATAGATAGATAGATAGATAGATAGATAGATAGATAGATAGATAGATAGATAGATAGATAATTTGTACAAATTGTCTTGCACACCCTTTAATCAAGATATATATACCAGGGAAAGTTTTTCTAATACAACAGAATACCCCTAGTATTCCGAAAAGAATAATGTATCCCTTTAGACAGAGAAAAACACATTAAGGAATGATGACAACAATGGAACTCAAATCACTAATGGGTAAATCCCCTATACATCATGTCTGGATTATCTACAAGATTGAAATTTAAGGACTGACATTTCCAAGGACATTTTAGAATTATTTTGTACATAAATTTGAATGTTCAAACGTATTTCATAATATATAACCCTTATACATAGTTAGTATACTATCAGTGCAACTAGTTTAAGAATTCTCAGAGCAAGTTCAAATTTAGACACTGAGTGTCGGGGTAGAGCGATGCCCGAATTTGTGCATGTTCTGTTTGCCTTTGATTCCATTTGCTAAACCCAGTTCAAGTCGAACATAAATTATGTTTTTACTGCTGTAAGTCCATTCCTATTTGCTGGTAGTTGTTGGGGCAGTTGTATCCCTGATAACAATGAGCCAATGGGAACACTCCTTGCTGTGTATCTTGAAATGAACTCACAGCCATTGTTTACATTGGCAACCATTGGCAGTGACTGGCTCCGGTGTACCCTAACCCTAATGCCAGCTAGTGGGGTTGTCCTTGTGTCCTCTTAGTATTAGGTCCATGAAGCATAGAGCAGTGGTCGCCAACCTTTTCCGACCGACGGACCACTAAATTAACCGCCTCTGGACAGCACAAGCGCGGGAATCGAGGTGTCACTCAAA
The DNA here is from genome assembly GCF_032062135.1 of Pyxicephalus adspersus. Classification (NCBI taxonomy): domain Eukaryota; kingdom Metazoa; phylum Chordata; class Amphibia; order Anura; family Pyxicephalidae; genus Pyxicephalus; species Pyxicephalus adspersus. Next base: position 82,265,981 of record NC_092858.1, on the reverse strand, counting down.
GGGGAAGAAACTTCGAGTGGAACTGTCTATGAAAAGCCACCAGTCTTCTGCTCGGTATTCTGGTACTTCCATATGGGCTAGTGATCCAGGGATGTTACAGTAGTACACAAAGTCTCCATCTTCATTGAAATATGGTAGGAGTGTCACCTTTCTTGTCCTATAAACCGCTATTTTAACTTCCAGTCTCAGACTGTTCTTTTCTTTTAGCCTGGATGCTAAAAGTTCAGATGCTTGTTTTGACAGACTTGGGTCATGTAATAAATCATTGAGCTCTTCTTGGGAGAACTGCTGGTTTGATTAAACACTATCTTCATATTCACTTCCACTGCTAACTCCTGGATTACACACCAAACCCTGTATATCCTCCATGTTGTATACAGGAATATCTGGGAGTGTACTGAACACTGGTATGGGAACATCAGCAGCATGCGGCACAGGTCGTCTTGCTGATTCCCAATCAGGGTACTCCCACCATATTTCTGTAAAAAAAGGAAATGTATAAATAAAAAGAAGGCAAATGAAAGTTTCATGAAAATAATGTAACATTTAATATAAAAAATGCAAAACACTGGTGTAAATAAAGATTGATAATATTATGCTGTGTTAACATTTGTTGTTACTAAAATCGTCTTTTCCGATTCCTGTATCACAAGAACTAGAGCCAATTCAATGAAACAAACATTTCTGGATTTAGCAGACCTGAAATATACTAAATATATTGAACAATCCTGTTTTTGTTGAGCTGTGTGATCAAGTCCTTCATTTCGGGAACTGCAAAAACGGGAACTGCATTCCAAAGGATTTTGAATGTATATAATTATAGCATTGGAAAGTGGCTTTTGACCCCACATAAGCTTCTATTGATCCACTGATTATATTTCATCTTTGTTATGGTGTTGTAGAGAAGGACTGGTCATTTTGTTTTCGGCTAGAAGGAAATTTGTTTTGATAAGGAATTTAATGTTTTAATGAATTTAATGGACATGTTTAATAAAATTATAAACTCAATCACTCCAAACCTTTGGGAAGGTTCAGACCTGCACTGGAAGCAAGCAATCCCGCACAGATCACGACTACTCAAAACACAGGGCTGGTTCCTAAAGAACCAGCGTTTGTAGATTGGACAGTGGACTGCAATGAGCACTGAACTGTTCACTGCCACCACAATTTATTCTCTATTGGGCTCCCATAGATGGTTGCCATATAAAGCATCTTCCCTGAAGTAGCTCCCTGTCCCAAGGAAGCGGTAACTGCACCACAACCTCACTGCCAGTCTAAACATAACCTTTTGCTTTCTGTGTAGTATAACCAATATGACAATATTGTTCAATAGTGTTAGAAAAACGGGGATAATGTCCGAATGCTAAATAATACAAAATCATTCAAATTCATCTTGCCTTGACATTTGATGTGATTCATCCTAAAAGGAGGCGCTAGAGGAAACAATAAACTTCAAGCAAAAGGGTCATGCTCTTTTAGTACTAAACCTAGAGTGTATTTGTTTCTGTAAAAAGGGGAAATGATGCAGGAAGTCTGAGTAATGTAATCAACTGCAGTCCTATTAGGATAAAAGACTAGTATTGTCTTGTAATGAGATCTAAAATACAGATTAGGATTAGATAAATTAAATCAAGTACAGGATGTATTATTAGGATTTGTCACAAATAATATTACAAGGGGCTTCAAAACATTTACGCACTTTTTTTAACTCACTTGAATTTCAAAAACAAATTACATCACTGTTCTACATAGCCAGCTTCCTTTATGATGCATTTTCCCAGAGATGTAATAAGTTTTTAATGCCATCAGACAAAATTTTTTTTGGTTCAGAGCATATCCACCGATGCACCACTGGTTTCACATCATCATTACATGAAATCATCTCCTTCTTTCCTCGTAATCGTGGCTGTAGCTGGACATCCAGAGTGCTCTGCACCCATCACTATAGTACAGTCCTTCTCAAACATTACAATTCATTCATAGATGACTCTACAAGAAAGAACTTTATTCCCATACCGAGCACACATGCGGAGATGAATTTGTGCTCCCGACACACCTTCTGCCCACAAAAAGCATGTGATAGAACGCTGTTCCTCTTTGGTGCAATTTAGATGTTTTGCAGCCTTCTTCACCACAGTGTGACATCTCTTATACTAAACTGCAAAGTCAGCCCCCCAGCCAGACAGACTAGTGACATGACACTCTCATACATGACCAAAAACTATTTCTCCCACCCTCACTGTTCCCAGCAAAAATAAAAAAGTGCGGAAACTTTTTGAAGACCCCTCGTATTATAACTGAACATCATAAATGATAAGAAAAGCAAAAACCTCTGCTCACGATGAAATTATTTTGTAGATTTATTCAGAACTAAAGCTGCGTACACACCTGCAATTTTTCTCGTTGGAAAGGATCTTTCACGATCCTTTCCAACGAGAAAAGACTGCACGATGCATGAACGATGCTGTACATACAGCACCGTTCATGCTCTATGGAGAGGGGAGGGGGAGAGCGACGGAGCGGCACCCTGCTGCGCGCTCTCCCCTTCCCTTTCATTAGGATCGGTCGTCGTCCATCGTCCATGGATCCGCCAGGACGGTCGTCGGACGATGGACGACGACCGACTGTACACACGGCAGATTTTCGCCCGATAATTGGCCGATACCGATTATCGGGCGAGAAAAATTTGCCGTGTGTACGCAGCTTAAGGGTTACAATGTAAACATAAACTAGAGAGATGAGATAACCATATGTGCATGGAAACCCCCATTTACTTGCGTCAAGCAACCTGATTTAAGTTTTTAAATATTACTGTACTAAAATACATACAAAATGTAAACTATACCATAATTTGATTCTGGAATCTAGCTTCTCCTTACAGTCAACATTATAGGACTGATTTTAAAATTGTGTTAATCGGCTGCAATGTGCAAACTATAGGGTTTGGTGAGGTGTCATATGTTTAAAACAAAGCTGAACCTAATTTTCCTTCACCTAATCTCAACTCTGCCATATTCTACATACCTAAATAACCAGTATACAGTGTCCTCCCCTTGTTGGACAATCCTCTGATATAAATATTTGAATAACCTTATTGTCTTACCTTCTAATGTAATATGTCATCATCACAGACAAACAGTTATTGGTTTGATACTGGGGGATTTAAGGCTGTTTACTGAGAAAAGTGAATCATCACTCTTTAGTTCTAGTTTAATTTGATCAGCTGGTCTAATTTTTTACTTTGCTAAGTGAACAGCCTGAACTTATTAATCATCCCCATTACCTTCTGAAAAGAGCTTCAGATGAACAAACAAAATGTATGTGTAAAAAGTCTTTGTAAGGAGGGGAGCTCACCTATAGCTTTTGTCTGTAAAAGTGTTCAAATTGCATAGTCTTTAAATATATGAAGCTGAGATTAAAAGGAAGTCCATAGCCGCTTTCTTTTTCTTTTTCACCTATATTAATAGTAAAAATCTAATCAGTATTTTTCAACATAAGCGATTGGGGCTTAAATTTAATTATAGTCGTAAAACAATTGACGGATAATTGTACTTAAGTATTCTCCTAGGCCAGGGGTCTGCAACCTTTGGAGTCGGAAGAGCCAAAAATTACAATTTACAAAATTTCGAAGTTTTTAAAGAGCCGCAAAATTTTTTCTTGCCAACAATAAATAGTACTCGCATAAATAAAGTTTTTAGATTTTCGCCCGATAATTGGCCGATGCCGATTATCGGGCGATAAAAATCTGCCGTGTGTACGTAGCTTTAGACTTTAAACTGATTGTGCACTTTTGAACTGCATATATATTTTCAAAATTGTTTGGTGTGTCCCTGATACTGTATTTTTTTATCAGAAGTCCAGGGAAACAGCAAAATATACAGATGGAATACATGTGCTTTGTGTGAAAGCATGTAACTGACTGTGACATCAATCAACAGAAGGTGACATAAATGTTCTCATTTTGACTTTATAGCTTGAGTCACCTGTTTCCTCATTAAACAATGGAATCTGCATCATTACCCCATTATTACAATATTATTCTCACCAATTTTCCCCTACATTTACCATAGCTCATTGTGAAACAGCCTAGAACAAATGAAACTTTTCAGCAGCACCCTTTGTGCCCTCTCTAAATCATAAGGATAAAGGAGATCACCCAAATGGGCCTAATCAAAGTTTACATACCCTTGAACGTTGGGGCTGGTATTATGCACATAAATTAACACCCATATGTTCCAACTAAGAGTAGTGTTTGAACCTGTAACTACTTCAATAGTAATGTCAATTTAAATTCAATCAGAGCTGGTACCAAGTCATGGGGAAATCAAAAGAACTTTCAATGGAACTGAAAGAAAAGGTTATTGAATTGTACAAATCAGGAACAGGATATAAAAATAAACAGTTTCAATAATGCCTGTCAGTATTTTCAAATTCTGATAAAAAAAGTTGAAAGATACCACCACAGAAAATCATGGCCCTTATATACAACTATCACAAGAGACTGCATGCCACCTTTAATGCCAGAAAGGGCGAAACATGAATTTAGGGTATGAAAACTTTTGAATTAGAGACCATCTTATTATTATTCTCATTGCTATGTTTTATTTATAGGTTTCATGATTGTTTTGATCCCATTGAAAGGTAAAACTATTTGTGTTTTGACTGATCACTATTTTTTTAGTACATCTTACATATTTAGGCAGGGTATGTAAACTTATGAGCACAACTGTATATTGCATCTTATTGAATGATAAGATGTGGTGGTTGCATTGGCTCTCATTGTTAGTTTTTCTTGTTGTGTTTTTTTTTTTATTCAGGGAATCCTGTTGGTAACACATTTTGTGTCCTAAGGTGACAATATTTCATCTATTTAATGAGCCTTGTTGTTGGGACCTCAGGCAATTTGAACTATAGTACTTCTTTTCATCTCATCATATTTTTCTGTACTTGCAGAACATATATTTAACTCAAATCGAAAACTAAAGCAGCCTCACATCTATGAACTAATAAACTGCAATATATGACATTTTGGTTCATGGGTTTAGAAATTCTCTTAACTCTCTTTCTAATAGGAAACACATTTATTCTGGCTTTGAAGAAATCCTCATTTATGAATAGACAATGCCGAATTAGGAAGTAATTTATCTATTTTTGTGACTTACAAGTCACATATACCTCAGATTTCCTGCTAAAACTTTATCTGGAGTCGAAAGACTGACACCTACTGATTTTTCCTCCTACACTTAATTACACTGGAATTTAAAAAACACCCTTTCAAAAATTCCCATTACATTTCTCTCACATTGAGTAACAGTATAAAATGCAAGGCATAAGTCACAATAGGTACTTATACAATAGGTCTACAGTTGCCAGTGATTATAACTATATCCACCATGAGAGCTGCATGCCTTGTTACATTTCTGCTGCTAATAGTAGAGGCTTCTTGTAGCCAAGCAGACACTAGTATAGGTGAGTATCTTATACTATTATCATACTGCCTGATTCATTTTTTTATTGGTAATTATGTGCTATGGGCAAGTAGTATATATTTATATATATATATATATATATATATATATATATATATATATATATTCTCTCTCTCTCTCTCTTAAAACTTTCATTTTTACTAGAGTAGGTGAAGCCTAGAACCTACCACCTACCTTTGAATTGTTGACCCCTGGAGTTTTTTTTCATTACTTCCTGTCATGGTGCCAATAATATAAACACAATTTCCCTAAAATGAGGGAAATCCCCATGAATAGAAATTAAAAAAACATCCTCTTCTTTCCAAAGCTAGAAAAAAAAAGTATGGCTAGAATTACAATTATCAATTATGCAGAAAATCTTGGTATTACAAATTACATTTGTATTTTATAACTTGGTTTTCTTCTGTCTAGTTTCTGATAGTGCCACATACACACTATGTTGTGATCCAAACGTTTCCAACCTAAAGTGGAAAAATATCATCAGCTACAGGAAAGCAAGTGAAAATTGTCGTAACAAGGCATTTTTGTAAGTATTGCATTTCTTGTAATGTCCTTTTGTATTGTGAGAGTTTTATTCTTTGTGACGCTTAATGGTTCCTAACCGGCAATGTCAGTCTAGCACAGAACTCGCACTAGTATTTCCGTATTGGGTAGTATTAGCTGCTTGAATCAGCCAGGAACTGGCTCAGCTAACTTAACATATCACGTCAGAAATAGAGAGGAAGATGAAAACAATGTTTTTTTTACCAGGGGCATCAATTATTTTTGCCTCCTGTCAATGTGAATGGGATTCATCTAGGAACTAGATCTGATAGCTTGACTGTACAGGCAGCTTTATATGCAGCTGGTCTTAATTTGTAACTGAGCACGAGTTTGATGTTCATTACTGAGCTTTTCTTTCTGTTTCTACACACAGTGAGTCTGATTTATTAAAGCTCTCCAGGCTGGAAAGGTTACACTTTCATCAGTGAATCTGGGTGATCCAGCAAACCTGGAATGGATTTCTTCAACATAATTTGCTATTTGCTAGCAAATGTTTTGAATCTTGAACCAGATCCATTTCAGGTTTGCTGGATCAGCTTGACTGATGAAAGTGTATACTCTCCAGCCTTGGAAAGTTTTAATAAATCAGGCCAAATGTGATCGCTATAAGGATATGGATACCCCATATAGTGGTTAAAGCCCTATTAGACTGCCTTATTACAATGAGTGTAAATCCTAACCAGGCTTTTACTGCTGGCCAGGATGTGGGTTACACACTACTATCTATTTCCATATAGTCTTTACCCTTACAAATCTGATTTTTTTTTCTTTTTATAATGACATAACTAACCGAAATGCTCAGAGAATGATCCATCTGGAGGTCTCAGCTGACTCCAGGCCTATGAGTGCATATGCATAATACTGTTACATTTATTGGCCAGCTTGCTGCTTAACAGGAATGAGGTCTACTTTCAGTCACACCATAGCTTCAGCTGTACTCTAAAATTTTTCTGCAAACCATTGCGAAAATCTGAGCAGGGGTTATAGCACTTTTGTCCCTGAAAGCCACCATACACTGCTCACTGTGTTCATTAACAACAGGCTCAGCCAAATACTTCACCAACCAATGCAATGCATCTTTTTTTATTGCACACTTATAAGTCACTAGCTCCCCTGTCTTATCAGCACATGTACATGAAGTAGAACCAGATTGGCTGCTATTTCTCCCCTCTGTCCATCAGTAGCAGTACTATGCAGAGATAACATAGGCCAACACTGAGACAGATTTAGGTACTTATGCTAGCTGTATGTAAAAATGTAAAAGTTAAACTATGTTTATCTATGTCTAAACAATGAAACCGTGTTTATCTATGTCTGCCTAGAGTTTAGCTTTGATTCAGTAAATCTAAGAACATTTTTAAAAATGTTTAACCCTAGAGGTTGACATCTTAGGTTATCTTAGCACAGTACACTGCAGAACATCATCTATTCTAAATAACACAACCATGGAAGAAGATAATAACTTTTCAGAGAAACTTGTACTGAGAGGCATGTAACATGCTTTTCTGAACTTATGTCAAAATGTTTGTTGCCTGGCTGTCAACCAATCCAATTACTTTGATACATTCCAGGTCACTGACCCGGAACAAGAATGTAGAGTTTGACATCACATTCATGTCACTTGCTGTAGACTTGTGCTGGGTCACTAAATCAAAGCAGGAAAGCTAAGTATAACCAGCCAGCTAGCATTTCTATCTGTCCATATATCATCCACATTTATTTGTACAATATTTATTTTTTTTTGTTTGTTCTTTTTTTAGTGTGACCATCAAAAACCACAAGAAAGATAACACAGTTTGTGCTGATGCTGGAAAGATAGTCATTATCAGAGCTATTAAAATGTTTGACAAACACAAGAAACCCCAAAACCAATAGAAGCAAGTCACATTGTGTCAGCAAGCCCTTATACAATGATATTTTTCTGTTTTTTTGTGTTTCTTTGAAATCAGGCTGCAAACATTTTATATAACTGTAGTTTTTTTGTTTCTTGTTTTTGTATCTGTATCTTTCATTTATTCAACATTTGTCAGTGGATATTGGTATCTGTAACCTATGTAGGGGTCTATTTATCAATGTATAACCCAAGAATAACACAATTGTCATGACTGTTAACTAAATTGTTTTTTAACTGAATCTTGGCAAAATCGGTACAAATTATGGGTGAAAGTTATGTGAATCCTGGTTTTAAACATTGATAAACAAGCCCAATACACTTATTTATAACTTCAATGTCAAGGGCTATAATTGTACCCAAAAAGCCAACAGCAATTAGTAAAAGTTTACTTTTCACCCAGTCAGAAAAATAAAAAATGGCTGGTGTTTGGATGGTTTTGGCTTTTTGCACTTTTAACATTACATTTTAAATGATTAAATATGCATATAGGCTTATTGTAATTTACATTTTACATACTGCACTGTCAAGCACTTTAGATGTAGGTTAAGCTCATAAAACATATAGCTCATTCGCAATTTTGAAAGGCACTGCAATGCATGTTGAATGGTACCCCAATTCATCTACAAAGCACACATGTACTACAGTGCAACACAATGCATACCTGTGTGTTGTGATACACTATGAAATACAGAAGCACTTTCTCAATTGTGACAATTGCTATTTGTAACTTGTTTTATCATTTAAATTAGAAAATAAGCTGTACATTTTCTACACATATCTCATATGTAGTAAGATTGTAAGTAGATTATGTAGATATTATTTTTTTCAAGATACTAAATGTAAACCAAAATTCACAAATAAACACTTGTTCTTAAAAAACTATACCAGCTTATTTTTTTCAAGTGTACAAATGCAACCACTGATGTATATATGTGTTTGAAATATTTTTATAAAAGCTTTGATCCAATGGCAAGAATACTATTTGGACCACTGACCAGGAGCAGGCATGTAGATTAGTTATGAATTTGAATTTACGTGATAAATGCATTTTGGGGTCTATAAGGCAAAGTAGCAAACATTTTCAATAGGAAGTCAGCAATGGCAAGATTTATTGCAGGTTTCTTTTAAACATAACTGCAAAAATGAATGATTATGTAAATTTTCACAATACATAAGAAAATGGAATGTAAAAGCTAATTCAATCACAGATCGAAGCATAAAATTCTGTAAAGCAAAATCCCACTGAAATCTACAAAGTAGGAACCATTACTGTGGCCAAGAACAGGCACCTAAAAACAGAGCAAAACTGCAAAATTTCACGGAGTGCCAAGGTGATAGTTGAAAATGACCATAGATTTGAGTAGATGTATGCTTTCAGATGCATTTACTGTGAAATTGGTGATGGTTAGAGCTGAAGTTTCTTCAGGTGTGCTTCTAACTTTTACATAAGGATTTTTTTATTAAAATTAGGAGTAAGGTAAAAATGTATAACAAGTATATTAGAGCTTCGGGTTGGTGTCAGTCAGCCAAATGGAAATATAGGGGGGGAACACTGGAGCAGTATCAGATAAACCTTTTCAAACAAGACTTTAAACTGCCCTTAAATATTATGGAAATTCAATTACCGGTATATTTAAAGTTGAAACATCAAGGTTAAAACCCATAACAATGTATTAGGTAATCAGCAAAATCTACAATGCAACAGAAAAGGGAAATTCCACAGCGCACATAATCCTCCCAAAATATAAAATCGGGATCAATTGTGCAAAAACATACAGAGTATGAAACTACTTTGTATATATTGTACACAATAATGTTAGGTATAAGTATGATTCATCTTACCTATAAATAAGTCAAAAATGTATCTAGTAAGAAAGCTTCTACACATATGAAAAATCCCAGAATAACAAGAACAGTGCACAACCTATAATTACCATTCACCTAATATATATAAATAATTATATATATTATATGGGAAAATGCTAAATTTTAATGCATAAATCCGACCATTAGACTGTCAATCAATATATATTTTGTTTTTAATAAAGATTTTGCAAACTTGCAATAATATATACACTAATTACAATATTACAATACAATATTTATAAGAAGCACAAACCTTCACCACGTATGTACTGTAGCAGTCCTTCACAAATCATTCAGCATATTAAAATCAAAACAGTGTATTGTTAGAATTACGCCCCCTGGCAGGTGGCACAGGATTACCTGAGGTGCAGAGTCTAAGTGATGCCTGGTTTTTGCCAAAGCACAACACAAAAGGTGATAGGTTGGAACCCTTGTGGCCACTGGGCTACTTTGCTACAGGAAATCAGCGGGTCATAGCCCCTCGGCTCTCCCTACCAGGTCTTTAGTGTAGGGACAGTAGACAAGCAAGAGGTCAGAGCAGGCAGCAGACAATAAGCAGAATCAGGACTATCCAAGGTCAGGGCATGTGGCAGATGATAAGCAGGGTCAGAACAGGCCAGGTCAGTGCGATAGAGATCAAGCTCAAGCCCTGGTGAAAATCTTAGAAGTTAAGCAGGATATCATTGTGAAAGTCACAGACAACAAGCTCAGGACCCAGCAAACAGAGTGTCACGGCTCCACAAGGCAAAGTGGTGGACCCACTGTGTCACCCACCCTGTGGGTGGAGAGATGCACAGGACGCAGGGTCTAAGCAGTAGCTTGGTCTTCTCCAGAGCCTCTAGAGGTGAGGATGTTGTGCGGCAAGCTACTGCCAGGTTGCGGCCCCTGTGCCCGCCAAGGCAGGCGACTGCCAACAAGCAGGGACTGAAGCGTAGTATAAAAGGGAAATCCAGGAGGGTAAGTCAGACAAGCCAAAAGGCCAGGACCAGCAGAAAACAAGGATGGTCAGGAAACAGGCAAGAGGTCAGGACGGGCAGCAAGCAGGAGTAGTCAGGAACGAGCCGGGGTCGGTACATGGAGAATGAGGAACAATAGAGATAAACAACAGTAACCTGGAAGCAGAGCCAAAGGAACTCCTTGTTCAGGCAACGTCCTGTTGCCAGGTCACTTCCTTAAGATGGGGAGATGGGCGTGGATCAAGTGAGCTGCAGACATCAACCCCATCAGCAGAGGGAGTGCTGTTGCTGGGATGGTCTCGGGTGTCATTTAGATGTTGGCCAGCAGAGGGAGCGCGTCTGCAGAATACTCTGGTTCTCTAAGGCAAGGGGGCAGCTGACAGAGAATCACCTGACTTGGAGCAGGAAGTTAACGGAGTGTTGGATCCAGAGGCAGAAATGGTGCTGGCAGCAGGGAGCTGCAAGAAAGGTGAGCAAGAAGGAGGCAGAGGTGACCTGGACTTGTGGGAATTTATGACACAGAGTTTGGAACCAGAGTGAATTATAGGTAGCAGCAAATAGCAGGACAGGATTTATTCAAGGAAGGACTGTGCTCATTGGATGCAGCACACATTCCAAAATACCTTTCAGCTCTTCACAGCCTCTGTGTCTGTGCAGGGGATGCTGGGAAATTGGATCTTCACTGAAAGAATCTGCAAGTTTCTTGGCTCTATTCCTCTCAGATCTCTCACGTCCCAGTATCCCTCAGTGCATCAGAACAGGCGCCCGGGAAGAATCACTGACACACACAACTGTACGGTATCAAGCAATCTCCAACTTTATTAAACAAACATTAGTTTATATACAACAACAATATGGCGTCGCGCATGCTCATTTAGAATGAATGGAAATTTACTGGACATCCAGTAAAATATATGGATTCTAGAAGCAACATAATTTCAGACACGTACAAAACACCTTATTTAATTAACAATCAACATTATCTGAGTTTAGTAGAATTAACAAGGACACTTGCCTTGGCAGAACATTATGTTTGTACATGTATAGTCTAAACAAACCAAAGAATACATTCTGTTCTCACAACTAAGTTCTCATAACTAAAGACTAAAAACAAAATGGAGTGTGTCAGGAACAAAATGGAGTGTCTCAGACCCTTTTCATTCACGACTAAAGGGATGCTGGGGATGCTGCAATTTGCTAAACAGAGGATCTGCGGGCAGAGTGGTAACATGTAGGACAGACTAAGAAAGCCACTCAGTGAAGAAAAGTACACCAAAGGCTGACCCTATGTTCCTCGATGGTCTCATCAAGGCTCCTTTTGACATCCTCCTCCTTGACAGACCCTTGCTCTATTCACCACCACTTCGACAGGAAGTATTTTATAGCAAAGGGATAACTGACACTGTCCATTTCAATTGTCCTGATAAGTCTTGAATACTCCATATATCCACTCTGCACAACTCTGTTATGTGGGAGTTACTCACAACCCTCTACCACTCTACCACCCTCTACCACTTGTAAACTTGGTCCATAGTCTCTATTACTCCACTACAATCCAGTGTCAAGCACCCTAAAGGTACGTACACACTTCCAATTATTATCGTTGGTAAACGAACGACAAACGATCCTGCACGATATCTGCGAACGATCGTATAGCACCGATCCTGTACATACAGATAACGACACGATCGTTCGCAGATATTGTACACACGATAGATGCGATCGTTTGAACGATACAGGAAGTGACGTGCACCACAGGAAGTGAGCGAACGTTCCTTCACCGCGCATGCTCAGACCATGGACGATCAATGAACGACCGTACACACGATAGATGGTCAACGATCGTCGTCCAATCCGATCCGCCGGTCCGGTCGTTCATTTCCAACGACTATCCTCGTTCGTCGGCGTCGTTGGTTACTTTTTTTACGAACGATTTTTGCCTAATCGATCATTCGTCGTTCGTTCGTCGTTCATTTCCAACGATGAAAATTGGAAGTGTGTACGCAGCTTTAGTCTCTTGAGGAACAGTGTTGTCAGATTCCCCTTCAAGTTAAGTCATATCCATTAATTTTATTTGAATCCTCCCCGTATTAATTATCTCAAACCCTCAAACTCTCAAAACTAGACTAGGTGAGCCCTTAACGCCAATGAACTATCAAAAGAAGAAGACAAAATCCACCCCTTCAGAATTTTCCTAGAAAAGTTTTTAATCACATTTTAAATGCCATTACTTCTGTACTTTCAGACTTTGAGTATAACATCACATACTCTAAAATTTTTTTGGATTTCCTTTAGCTTTGATTGTGATAAACACTCACTGAGGTATCATTTTGATAAGGTTATGCAATGTCACAACAATCATACATCCTAATGATTCTCAATAGGATTAATATGTGCACTTTGTAATGGCCAAACCATGCGTGAAAATAATATCTAATGCTCCTGTTTTATATCATTCCAGCCCAATGAATCTTGGCATTGTTACCTTGATGCCTGTGCCATAAAAATCCAAGAAAAAACTGGCCATTCTGTATATTCAGGTAGTCAGCTGACCTCATTTATTGGGCAGATAATGTTGCTGGACCTAAACCTGACCAACTAAAGCACCCCAAGATCATAACAATGATAATAACTTAATTTTTCTTTTAACAATGTCAGATTTGCATATAACTTTAGTTACCTTTTTCAGGATATGGTAACTGTTTTAACATGGTTTTACCTAAGGTTATCCTGCTTTATATTTTCACTATATACTTAGTTTAAATTATTATTAATATTATTTCTATTATTATTATTAATAATATTTTTATTAACTAACACGATTTATATAGCTCCAACATATTACTCAGCACTGTACATTAAATAGGGGTTGCAAATGACAGACTAATACAGATAGTAATACAGGAGGAGAAAACCCTGCCTCGAAGAGCTTACAATCTAGTAGGTGGGGGAATTTAATGTCATGTTTTTTTTGCTAAGTGAATAAACAGCTACAACTCCCTATGAATCCTCAGTGTGGGATATATCACACATTTATTGTAGAGATTTGCTGTCTCTGGAGATTTCAAAACTCTTTACAAACGTATTACATAAATGATGTATGCCATACAAGACAACAAGAAATAATTTTGCTTTATATTTAGCTTAAAGCAGAACATATGTTTCCCCTTTTCTCCTTTATAGAGTAATATTACAGCTCATTTTAATAAGAACCAAAAGCCCTAATATGACATTTGTCCATGCCATCTTAGGATTCGGTATGTTCATCATATATTGGATATTTCATCATACTTTTGTGGGAGAACTCTGCAGCTTTCAAAGGTGGTATCTATTCCTATATAATGATGTATAGTAAGTGTTATGTGCCTTATAAGTAACAACTTTCTTTTGTTTAAAATAAAAATGTATATATTTGCTTTATATTTTGCTAAGTTTGGAAAAAATAAATCGTAAAACTTAACTTAATGTTATGGTGGTGTAAATAATACATGGAGAAAACCTCAGTTTCATGGTGCCACACTGTTTATCCTTATATATATGGAGTCTATACCACATGAATTAGATATTTATCTTGGTTCCAGGCACCAATATCTTGTTAATGTATGCCAATTGTTTAAATTCAAGAAGGAATCCTGCCCTAAATATCAAAATAGCTTAGTTAACATTAAATCTGTTTTCTTTAATCCCAGATTGGCCTGGACCCACCCCAGGCTGATACTGGACAATAAGGAAACATAGCACAGTAATAAGCACATCTATTTGTTACTTTGCTTTTACTTCAGTATGCTTCTTGCCAGTATGCATCAAACACTTCTTGTGCTCCTTCTTATTCTCACACTCCAACCCTACTGAACCCTACAAAAGACTGGTAATAAGTCGAATTCAGGTACTTACACTGTTTGCTTTTATAAAAATGTATTCTTGCACTAATAATAATAACAAGGCTGCAATAACTTGTGTCTTGTATGTCTGCCTGAAATCCAGCTTAAAGAATGATAAAACTAACTTTGTAGAATAGTTAAAATTGTAAATTATGAAGATGAAAATGTTTAATTTTGGCTCTTTAAAAATTCTGATACAATATTGCACAATGTAGAGTTAAAAAAACATTTCTGAACTTTGAGTTCAGACACCAGAAACTCCTTGTTGTGTGTAGGAAATAGTCACTTCCATATTAACATCATACACTTTTTTTCACTTGCAAGCATAACCAATTTGTAGTCTATTGTTCTGTGCACAATGTAGGGTTATATGATCATTTCTGACCTATGAGTTCTGACACCACAAACTTCCTGCTGTATATAGGAAATGGTCACTTCCATATTTGCATCATACAGTTTTTCACTTGTAAATTGAATCTATTTGTGGTCATTTATTCTGTGACATACACCTACTGTTTTTCCTCCTACAATCAGCTGTAAATGACATTTATTATTATAACAACCTTTACAAATTCCCCATTACGCTCTTCCTACATCTCAAGGAAAAGTATAAAACACCAGACAAAAATCCTAGATATACACAATACTCTCAGCGATATATTCATCATGAGACTGGTGTGCTTTGCTGCACTTGTGCTACTAGCATTAGAGGCTTCCAGCATTTCCATATGTAAGTGTCTTCTTATACTGTCATATATACTTAGTATTGTCATTCTGTAAAGGACCACTATATGTTTATTATGGGGTTATTACCTAAAGGACTAGAGTTCAAAATTGATTTTGACCTGGCAAATTTAGTAAATGTTGTGAAAATGTACTTACTAAAAAAAATAGTGTGCAAGGATCATTTAAATAAAATGAATCTTTCTCCTAACATGATTGGATAATAAATTCTGCATAACTTCACTACATTTATCAAACCTATAGAAAATACCTTTGAAAAGAACATGATCTACTTTTTAAAAAATCAGGGTCATGGAAAAGAAGTTGCTTAGGGAAATTCTTTATATGTTCTTATTTTTATACATTTAATTTTTATCACATCAGGCTTGTTCTGCAAGACAAAGAACTGTAACCAATCAAAACCTGCAGTTGAATGCTGATTGTTTGAACATTACATACAATTTTTTGTCTTTTATTAACGCTACTATAACCATAACCTCTGTTTTTATGTACATTGTGGGAATAATTGAAGACTAATTAAGGACATATTGTTTAAAAGAGGATGAATTGTAATATTGTACTTTGTTTCTGAGGTCATAAAAAAGTACATCACAAATTTGAATTTTATTTTTAGTTAAAGCGCATAAAAAACAATACATACAATGTTTTGAGCCAAATGTTATGGAGCTGAACTGGGGAAAAATCATCAGCTATACTGAGATGGATGAAAGGTGCGGTCGCAAAGCATTTATGTGAGTATTTCTTTTGTTTTATCTTCAGTAATTCTTGGATTAATGTTACCATATGACAGGAAATATGTTAGGACTACAGGACATTTCTTAGCTCCTCTTCTACATAACACAAGGGTGGTGTTCTAAAATTCAAAGAGATAAAAGCTAAGATCAAAAGCACATGCACATAACCTCAAACTAACAGTTTAATAACTTTCAAAGTTAGCCTTAGAATGTGTTAGGCCTCTTTCACACCCACGGTGTGAAACCGTGTGGTTGGCAGCTCCGGGGCACACAGCAAACTGAAAAACACATTTTTTATTGTTTTACACATATTGAAATGATAAAACAAAATGCTTTAAAATTACATTTTTTTACTGCTGCAATAATGGTCATGCAACACACCCCAGTGTCTTTGTTTTAGCAAAAAGAAAGTGAGGGAAAATCTGCAAAAGTAATTTGTTGTCAGCAGGACAAGAAGTAAAAAAAAATTCACTAATGCAGACCCAGATAGTAAGGAAGATTCACACTTGTAAGTCAACTGCTTGACAAACAGAAAAGTACATACAGCCCTGTTCTACAACGCAGAACACTATGTGAGTTGTTGTGCATGAATGGCACTGAGCATGGAGCTGTGCATGGCAGTAACCACAACACACATAGGCAATGGGGCCTTTAAACCCAGCAGAGGTTGCAACCCTTCCTCACTTTACTCACTTTACTAAAAGGCGTTGGCTGGACATACACATTTTTTTTTCAGTAAAAAGAGGTGAACTCAAGGCATTTTATTTAGTGGTGTTTAAATGAGAACACAACAGTGACTCCAACTCATCCTTGTCCTGTTCAGACCAAAATAAACCTTTGAATGAAGTTGGACGTAAACTAAGCTGGAATAGAGGAAATGTAATTTTGCTTTCCAATGCGGTAATAGCATTAAACAGAAGTAGCACTTCTCTAATTTGCTGTACATAACAAAAGCTAAAAAAAAACCAAAAGGTTCCAAAGAAACAGATATGTAATTTTACATCCGGTGCATCTTATTCTGCTTTTACTAGATACAGTTAATGGTCTTTTAACCACTATGATGATCTTGGACAATTACTGCATCCATGCAATATTTCTGTTTAAATTTCAGTGTGCGCATCAAAAGTCCAGAACAAAAGGTGCAAAAAGTTTGTGCAGATGCTACAAAGAGTGCCGTTATCAAGGCTATTGAAGACTTCAACAAAAACAAGCAAAAAAAACAGGGCAAACAGACCCTAAAAATGTTGCAATGATCACGTTTGTAAACTGGTACAAAAAGCTTTGAATTGGTAATGTTCTTTCAGCAGGGATTCCTTATGTATTAGGCTGTAGACACACTTGCAATTTTCCACTCTGGAAATGATCTTTCACAATGTTTTCCAGCAACAAATGAGTGACGGATGATTGAATAAATGTTATACACACAGTGCTGTTCTATGGAGAGGGAAAGGGGAGCAATAGTGAGCAGCACCCCGTTGTGCTCTTCTCTATTGACTTGTACAGCAGTCGTTCTCTGTTGAACTCATCAGGACAGAACCATGAGTGATGTTGGGCAACCACTGTACACGTCAGATTTGCAACCTGAACAAGCCTGACTGTTCATATGGGGCGAGAATAATCTCACTTGTGTACATACCCTTACTCTGGGTATTGCTCTCAGATTCTATACTAAATCAGCAAATAGGCTTATTTAAAAAAAAAAAAAAAGCCAAAGCTTTTTTGTAGTTATTAATGAAGTAGGGAAAAAATAGGTTTACTAATATGTTTCCCTATGTGGAAAGATTTACCTTCTCTATTTTTCTCATTTGTTTTGACTTTAGATGTACTTTAATTTATTCAATGTTTGCACTTGCTGTCATGCACCAACATGTCTATGTAATTGGACAGAATATAATTTAATATTTGTCTATTAGTTTTAATAAGATTGCTACATTAATGATTATTTTGTTCATTATAATATGTTCCTGTAAATAAATCTGCAAAAAAATGCTTTAGATTTGCAAATAAACCCAATCATAAAGAAAACTGATATATGTCTCTTTCCTAATGATTACTATATAATCTTTACTGTAAAAATAAACATTAGGGGTCCATGACGCCCCATTTGTAATGTATGTTAAATTGAAGTAAGAAAGCCCAGTGCTTACTTGTCTACGTATAACTGAATTAAACAGGTGGTTCTATCTCAATGAGATGTGTGTTTTTCTGGGTTTTTTAGAAGTAAAAAAAATCAGGTAGAGAGCGCACATAGCAGCAGCAAGAATACAAGGGTACAATGTAATTTGTAATTATAAAATGTAATGTAATTATTATAAAATTATACAATGTAATGTGAATTTATAGTTAGAAGCACCCTGAGACTCATCTCTTCAGACATTTTGATCCAATGTGATTGTTTTTGATCTGACTCTAGCCAGTAGAACTTGAAGCCTTTTTTTATTAAGAATTTATGTACACTGTCGGAGGGTTCAATAGATATATTTTATATATATTTGGTTTGAAGTGTAAATAAACTCAAAACCTAAAATATATTGCAGCTTACCAGTCCTTAAATGAGGGGGGTCGCATTAGTTTACCTTTATTTCCACCTGTTTATACTGTGAATAAGACATTTCCTGTCCATGCTGGCTATGCTCACTCCTTCACTGTATCTATAGAAGAAGCCATGATTGTAACACAGGCTGGACTTGCCAGACATGCTCTCCTCTCTTCATTTATCATCGTTACATGTTGGTAGGGGTATAAGTAGTTTATAAGTGGAAGATAACATTATTTTTTACTGGAAGTTCACAAAAAATGACAAGGAAATTGCATATTTGAAAAACAGGTGTTTTCTGTATTTGTTGAAAATGTTCATAACCTGAAAAATAAAAATGAATGCAGCCACAACATAAAAGGCCTGGAAACCTGCAATTTATTTCTTTGTGCTTTTGAGTTTAGTAATTTTTTAGGTATTATTCTCAACTTAGAGACATTGCCAAAAAAAGTTGTTTAGTAAAAGGGAAATTTCACTTAGCTTAGTGATTAACATGAGTCAGTAGGGACTATAATCAACCTAATCATTTGCATGAGCAAAATTCTTTAAAACAAAGCTGAACTCCTGACATATTTTACCTTTTTCGAAAAGACTCTCCTGTGTGGAAAGAGTAGTCATTTTGTCACCGTGTTTGGAAAAAGATCAAGTATTGCAATTTTTTTTAAGTGATAAAGCAGTTTATTCACACTGGGCAAAGGTAGCTCATGACTGTATGATCCCAAAAGTTTAACCTTTAAACCTTAACCTTAATCTTTAAATTAACCTTAAGTGTGATGTCTATTGCAATCATTGTAGTCCTTGCAATTTACAAAGCTAAGCAATTCTCTGTCCACTAAGCTAAGTGAAAGTTCTCTTGCAATGTGAATATATTAAACTCATTGAATAAATATCCATTGAGACAGATCTTGAAGCATGAATAGGATTCAAAGAAAGGACTTGAACCTCTTTTTAGGATTTAGCTTTTTTACATTACTGGAGAGTTTTGTAATTGTAATTATATCTATACACAGTTCTGTGCAGTGTACATTATGTGTGTGTAAATTAAATTGTTGTATCTCATGCTATCACTGTACTGCTATTTATAGCCACTGGATGGCGCTAAAGGAAAAATGGAACAATGCAGCACATTTGCAAAGATTTTAAATAATGTTACCATTGTTAGTGTGTTCTAAGTACCTGAAGTCACAAAATAACACTTTTACGTGACTTTACGAGCCCACTAATAGCCTACTGTAAAGAATTTTTATCCTATTTATTGTAATGCACTGTAATATGTTGGCGCTAAATAAGTCCTGTTTATTAATAATTATAAAAAAAAAAAATGCTAACTCCAAAATGGATCTGTACTGTGGAAAGTGTTACCAAATAGGTGCAATAAATCCGAGGACAAAGGAATAGTCACTAGCATTGCTTGGGGGGGCTCATTGCAGGTGATTCACCCCCCACCTTTGAATTGTCTTACCATTATTTTTGTATGTCTGTGTAATGATGACCACTGGTAGGGAAGCAGAGCATTTTCTATTGTGAGACCTATTTACATGATGAATATTGATTGATCATCTGAGTTTGTGCGACACTAATTAAAAAGCATTGAGGGAGCTTAGTAAAGCTTAGATTCACTGAATGAATACATGAGAAGCAGGAGATGCTTGCACTGCAGGAGATCAGGTATAGTTTTCTTTCCAGAAACAATAAACAGTACAGAACTTATATGACCAAAGCTTATCAAAAATCTTATAAGACTAGCCGGCTTTAGATAGCTAGATATGGCTTGGATCAGTGCTGGTCAACTTGCCCAAGATAGGGGGCCATAACTCTGCCCAATGACATTACCAAACAGCCCCACATAATATATTCAATGTAATGTTAAAGAAAGCTGTATGAATGTAGATATGCAACATTACATGGTTAGAGACAAAAAACATGCTACAAATATTGTCAGAGAAGCAAAAGGACATGGTGACATGATTCAGGAGACAGATATAACTTGAAGAGGGGTAACACAAAACTGCTACAGAACAACACTATTACTGCTCCCCTCTAAAGATTATTTTTTGATCATAAACTACTGTGACCCTACATGCTGCATGTAGCCCCAACACCAGAGCCTGCCACAATATTCTAGTGCAGATACCCTAGTATTGCCCAATGATTTACTTGTGTAATGAGCTGTAACTGATGGAGGACCTGACTGCTTCTCTTAGAGACACTGAGGAGATTACAAATCGGAAATGGTTTTACTGGACCTTATTCTGTGAATTACCTGATTACTTGACAACAGCACAAATAGACCATTGATTATATATTTGGATCTCTACATCCCTAAGTGAGGCAAGGTTATCTCTTTTTTTGTGCATTATGTGTTCAGCTAACTCATTTTTCTCTGGTCAAGTGCCCATTCCCCCTCCCCCCTTCCTTCCGCTCCATCAGATCCCCCTAATTTTAGTAGTGTTCCCTCCAAAAAGATAAGAACAAATTCCAGGTTGAATCCATGGGGTTTCTCATTATATGGTTGATATTGTTATGTTGTACTACTTTATTATTACATTAGATATTAGGAGAGTTACATTTCAA
Organism: Pyxicephalus adspersus; assembly: GCF_032062135.1. Lineage (NCBI taxonomy): Eukaryota > Metazoa > Chordata > Amphibia > Anura > Pyxicephalidae > Pyxicephalus > Pyxicephalus adspersus. The sequence continues at coordinate 82,244,764 of NC_092858.1, read as the reverse complement.
TTTTGTAAATGACATTTTCATTGCACTGTTTTTTTGTGCTCTCTTTTTGATGTATACAGCTTTGTAGTTTCCTTCAATGGTAACTCCTCCTCACCCACTCTCCTCCCTGTTGGTGTTCCCCAAGGGTCAGTGCTTGGACCGGTCCTCTTTTCTCTGTACACCTCCTCTCTCCAAATATTGATAAATGTATTAATTGTATTTTGTTTTCAAGCAAACATATGTACAAAGGAGCAGTTTAAATTGAAAAGTGACAACAGTTTCTAATTAGATGACAACAGTTTCTATTTTCTCTTTAAACTAAGTTTGGCTGCAGTCAGTAAAAGTATCACTGGCGTTCTTCCGGAAGGTGGTAACGAATCTAAGTTTATATGCAGGAGGGCAAGTTGAGGAGTTTGAGGTTGGGCCAGATATCAACTCATAAATAAACACTTGTTATAGGCAGCGAAATTCAAAAAACAACAAGCAGTAAGGGTATTCAAATTTTCCTCAAAAATTGACCTTGGTCTATGGTAATGACATTTGACTGAGGTAGGGACAATAGATTGTGGGCCCCTTTGAGGGACAGCTAGTAATAAGATCATGGACTTTGTAAAGTGCTGCATAATATGTCAGCGCTATATAAATACTGGCTAATAATAAAAGGGACCTATATCTACTTATTCCTTCCAGCAAATCTGAGACAGATTAAAGTGGACCTATTACCAAAAATATTTCATTAACATAAAGGTATAGACAACCCTTTTTAAGTAAAAATTGCCTTTTTTTTCTTTACACACGGTAATCAAGACAGAATGGGTGCACAGAACCTTCTGAGATACCTGCATCACGCATCCCAGGAGGCTCGTGGCTGCTCCTTCTGTGCATTTGCAGTGAGATCAGCACTTTTTTTTTCCCTTTACAGCAGACGTAAAGACGTCACTGAACCTTGCTCCTGTGCAGTGCGTGATCGGGTGGAAGGAAGAAGAAGGAAGAAGACCGACTAAGATGGTGTTGCCCAGCGCTTCCTCCGCACCAGGACGAAGGATTCCAGGATGATGCAGAACTCAATTGAGAACAACTCTGGCGGCTTCAAGGGATCTGCGGAATTAAAAGTAAGATTTTTTTTCCCTCCATATAAAATTTTTTGGTTCCCAATAACCTGTGCAATGGGTAATCAAAATAGCTTGTCTTCAGGCAGAGGTTGGTGTTATAGTAGCTCAATTAATTTATACATGTAGACACTGCCAGCTGGTCCCTTACTGGTTCATACATAACCTGGTCCACAGTCACCATATTTAAATCCAGTAGAGCATCTTAGGAATGTAGTGAAATGGATGTTTTGCATTAGGAATACGAACAAATCTGCAGCAACTGCATGATTCTAGTGTCAATATGGACCAAAATCCCTGAGGAATGTTTTTAAGCGCATTGTTTAATGTATATCAGAAATAATTATTGTAGGTCAAAAGGCAAAAGGGGGTTTAACTGGTACTAGAAGGCCTCCCAAATGAAGTGGCTGTTGAATGTATTTTTTTTTTATAGAGAATGAAATGTTGTTGATGATCCTTATGGGATAGGGATTCTTTACTTTTGGAGTATGGGTCCACTGTAGGCACAAATGTACTTTGAATTCTTATCCTTTTATATAGGCCCTGTAGACAACCTAAAAAAGTAAACTGCAGTTGTGTTTTGCTGATGACACAGGAACCTATCCAGCAGTTGGTAGCAGACTGTGTCCATCTTGCAGCAGTTACTCCTGATCACCAGGGATAAAGCAGACGACTAGATAGGTGTTCCTCTTTTAGTCTAATACAAGGTTTGCCTTCCCTTCTGCTTTTACTAGTGATGGTCGAGAACAATTGGTTCACAAAAAAAAACTTTTCTAACACATACTACTTTATGTAAGTGACAACTATAACTATTCAGTGCATATATATGCATCCTCACAGTGTGAAGCATTTGCACAGACTAAAACATTACATGACAAATTGTGCTTTATAGAAATCAGGCCAGTAGGTGCTGTGAGTGGCAGCTGGTGGTTGTATTGGTATATTGAATTATAATCCTTGCAGGCACTGTAAGTGTGAAGCTGCGTACACACATGCAAAAATTATCGTTGGAAACGAACAACTAATGACCGTTTGTCCGATAATCATTAACAAAAAAAGTGCACAACAACGCCCATGAACGAGGAGTGTTGCTGGAAACAAACGACCGTCCCAGCGGATCTGATTGGGCGACGATTGTTTGCAATCTATTGTGTGTAGTCGTTCAGTGATCGTGGATGGTTCTGCAGTACATTTTCTCCTTTACATGTCACTTCCTCCATCATTCAAACGATCGTATCTAGCGTGTGTTCATTATTAATGGATTATATTTGAACAATCGTATCATTACAGCATGTACAGAATTGTGCACAATACGATCGTTCAAAATAATCGCGCATAATCGTTGATCTGTCGTTTATTCGTTCGTTTTCTAACAACAATTATTCCACGTGTATACCTAGCTTAAGATTTGTGGAATGGCACTGTCACCTTATCACAGGAAACTCTGAAACAGACTAGTACTAGGGAACAATACACATTGTGTTTGCATACGTTAAGTCTGAATTGCCATTAAGAGTCTGGATCACTTCATGATTTCAACAGAAAGTGCTGATAGTGGTAGTTTTCTCTAATCCATTAGGTTGTTTCTAAAAGGCTGCTTGAAATGTCCTTAAAATCCATATGTAGCTAATGGTTAAAAGTATTAAGGGTTGGTCCACCCGGTACTGACACTTTTGTTGGTTTGATCTAAGACCTTCTTGTTTGTTTCAGTATTAATATATTTTAAAGTATATTCTGTCTCATACATAAACTGCATTCATTGAACTAATCTAGGCAAGCAATGTTTGTAAAGACTTCACTTGGTTCATAAAAAAAAAAAATAATTGGAGAACTATAGGGAAGCAGTAACTGATAGGATTACCTCCAACCACAGCTGATGTGACTCTCCCAGCATGCATCTTTGTAGGCAGTATCCAGTTAGCCTGATCACATAAACGTGGAGTGCCCTTGAAAAAATGGCTCTAGTTTCTAAGGCACGCCTTGTGCAGTGCTGACACTTCAAAAGTTCTGTAATCTTAGTGTGTCATGAAAATAGCACTCTATTTCACATTTCAACAAACTCATCATGCATTAAAACCACCTGGGGATAGTTTCCAATACAGCAAATTTTCACAAAAAAAGTCAGTAAAAATATAGAGTACAAGTACCAAAATAATGTGCATGTCTGTTCCAGTGTAGATCTTTAACATTTGTCCTTTAATTTTGTTATCTAAATTATATGAGATAAGCAGTGTGTAAAATTTTTGTATGTACAGACATCTGTCTCTCTATGTGTATTCACATACAACATGATAAAATAGAATACAGTAAATGATTTCATGGTTTACTACTAAGACCATAATCTATTTCTGAGAGCAAAACAGTTCACTGCACTTATTTTTTTCCATTGTATCTAGATAAATATTTGTGCTGCCACAAAAAATGACCACTGCTTCTGGTTCTTCATTCATTTAGGCAATCTTAAATTGAATAATAATGTGCAAAGAATAGTAACCTGTACTTACTAAGCAGATCTCTTACTGTACTGACCAACAAAGAAAGGTAAATTAGTTGCAAATGATGCGTACCTTTCTCAACTTTATTTAACATAGGGGAACCCCTGAAATAATTGTTAAGACTTGAATGACTTACTACTGCTATAATTACTATATTGACAGCTTACTAAACTTTACTTTTGCCACAGTACATCAGTGTGATGGTCAGTGGTGAGAATGCTTCTTCTAGGAACCCCTAGCAGCCTCTGGAGGAGGGTACCATTGTTGAGAAACACTGCTGTAGGCAGACCAAAAATAACTCCCACTGTTGAATGATGTATAATGATGTATGGTCATTTAAAAAAAACTGAGGTTTTGGATGCTGTTGTACCATGAATGCAAAGGAAAAATGTACAGTCCCTATAAAGACATCTTTACAACAAATAGCGTGCAGTGATATTCGCTAGGGTATCAATGCGTACACAAAAACGCTGCACACAGAACTTTCTGAAGATGTGATTGGAGATTAGCTGATTGTGTGACTTTGACTGGTCACATGGCGGTACTCTCCTCCAATCATGGAGGTTTTTCTGCTCCATTAATTTAGAGGTTCATTCTTGAGACAAGTAGAAATGTTTATAGAGGCAATGAAATAAAGCTAAATATGTAAATATCCTTTATCAATCGTTATGTATGGTGATTCAGATGAAGGTACTACAGTGAATGCTGGGAGAAGAAGAATGGAGTTGGTAAAATATATAGATTGGAAAACAAAGATAAAAAAAGCTGCAGGTTAACTAAGCATCAAAAGATAACAATATTCATCTGCCTAATCCATTACAAGTAAAGCTACGTACACACGTCAGATTTTTATCGCCCGTTAATCGGCATCGGCCAATTATCGGGCGAAAATCTGCCGTGTGTACAGTCGGTGTCGTCCATCGTCCGGACAACCGACCTGCCGGATCCACGGACGATGGACGACAGCCAATCCTAATTAAAGGGAAGGGGAGAGCGCGCAGCAGGGTGCCGCTCCATCGCTCTCCCCCTCCCCTCTCCATAGAGCATGAATGGTGCTGTATGTACAGCACCGTTCATGCATCGTGCACTCCCTTGTCGTTGGAAAGGATCGTGAAAGATCCTTTCCAACGACAAAAATTGGAAGTGTGTACGCAGCTTAAATATTGGTGTATAGAAGAAGAAATATTTAAAACTTTACATGCAATGGAACTGTAGGCTGACATCATATTTTTCTATAACCCTGTACTCTGTTTTAAAGTTTTAAAAGTAAAAGCCCTGCATTACACATGAGCAGATTTTCCCTTCTGAGCTGCTTTTTGGCCTAATAAAAAAATTTTGACTTAAGGTGAATCTAAAAAAAATTCAGCAGCCCACCAATCATAAAATTTTGGGTTCCAGTCACTTGTGGTGATTGAAATTCCATTAGGATTTACAAGATCATTCCCAATCAATTCTTAGGAAACAAAAATCAGGACAGAATCTCTCACATGTGTATGCAGTGTTTTGGGACTGATCTACATATCTATCAGTTAGTCAAACTAAATTGGCAGCAGATCATGTCAGGTGTACTGGGCCTTGATGCAGCCATTCTCAACCAGGCCAGGGTTCCCCCAGAGGTTGCTGTGGTTCCTCTAAGTGTGGCTGACTAAACCCCCAATATGCCTGCATATTTCTGGGGAATACATCCATTGGCAGAGTCAGGTGCATGACTCTAATGATGTCTTTAGGTGTCTATAAAGGTGGTCCCCATCAGTAGGTTTTTATGCTTTTAGCACTGAGCATGCGGCCCTGAATGAAAATATGCCAACATTTTTTTAAAACACTGAGGTTAAATATGCACATCTACACCTTGAACTGGTAAAAACACACTTCACTCTGATGACAGCAGCTCTTTGAGATGTTAGTCTTTGTTTTTTATATATATATATGCTCAGTTGTGGATTGTATGAACTAATAAATAGCTAGCTTTGTTAGCCATATGGGAATGCCTGGCATTGACTAGTAACTGCACTAAATTGAGAGTGTGTAAGACCATTTTCTCTAGTTGGAAAATGTCTCTATAGATCCTACATGACTTCTATGTACTTTATGTTATTATATGCTATACCATAATTAAATACATTATGTTACATACCAAAAAATAAAGAACCAGCTTAAAACAGCTGGACAATGAATCACAGCACTAAATGATTCTTACAGATTACTCTCTAATATATGAAATTAAAGATTATTTTTCTTTTATACTAAACCATCAACATTTGTGATATTAGTGCAAACAATTTTATAATGCCTGGTAACTCAGGAGAAGGCATCACTTCAGCTCTAGTACTGTACGAAATATTTAGTACATTGCTTAATGTACTGATTCATTAATAATTGTTGACATTCTTAACAGTCTGCGAGTTACACTTACATTTCATTGATTATTTGGTCCTAGGTGCAGTTAAAAAAAGAATGACCTAATTGCAGCATCTCACCACCAAGTGATCTTAAATTCATAGATTGGGCGTTTACAATAATAGTGATTAACAAGGTGCTTGTCACAAACTCCTATACAATGGTGTTCCACAGCAATGCCCCTCTCAGAGAGGTCGCCAACTATACAGTGCAATAGATCATATACATCAGCCACTGCTTCCCAGGGACCAAAAGACACGTCTACCTCACAGTGGTGCTCAAAGTGCTTAGATTCAGTCTCACTCCTCTCAAATCGTAGTGCATTGAATTGAGGGCACTCATAAGGGGTAATGGGCATCTCTTCTTTGAAGACGCAGACCTTCAGCTTAGCAAATCGTGCCTTTCTTTGGATAGCTCGAAGCTTTCCGATTTCAATAATGCGCTCCAAATGATCTACAAAAAAAATAATTTGTGAATGATTAGTTTTGCCTAAAGATATTCTGATTCATAAATGGCACTAAAATATTCAACCCTCAGTATGCCTAAGCCTGAAAATAAGTACCTATAGTAATACACTTGTAAATGCAACAACAAAAATAGATCTTTATTGTAAAAGTGAAAATCCTTTCTATTTATATTAAAGAAAAAACAAACAATGTAATCAATGTTTACACCCTATTAGGTTGAAAGCAATTACAACCTTGATCTTGTGGTGATTTTTTCTATTTCAGCTTTGCAAATCTGAACACTGCTCTTTTCCCCATTGCTTTTTGCAATACTGATTTAGCTTCTTTAGGATTGAATGTATGAGGGTGAATGAGAATATTGAGTAAACTGCACAAATTTTATATTGGGTTGAAATGCAATTTAACAGATTAGCATTGTTTTATAATGTGGGCTTTATGCATTCGATTTTCCTCCAGGATTTCCCTGTATTCTTTTGCATTATTCCAACAGTCAACCCTCACAAGCCTTCCAGCACCTTTTGTTGATATGCTTTCCTGAGACATGACGCTGCCATCATGTTTCATACTGTGGATATTGTGTCATGGTATAAATTGCCTATTGTCAATTTTTTTTTTCTAATCCTATCTGTCTCCTAGCTCTATGCTCTCTCTGATTAACAGCGGCAGAAATTAGCACCTTAGGAAGCACAGTCTGCCCCTTTTTTTAACTCCTATTTGTCCCTAATAACTGCTCCATGGAATACCCAAGCTTGGCATTGAGTTCAGATTTCTCAAATTCTGAGTTCCAATCCAAGGTCAGCTAAAATCCCAGCCAGAAATGACTTCATCAGAACTTACCAAGATATAAGTATTCTAATTATTTCTAACTAAAAGCTCGGTTTACTACATTGTTAGAATAACATGTACTCACCTTTGTAGTAAGGCATCAAGTCAAGAAATGCTTGTCTGACTTTTTCCCCAGTAAGTGGTTGCATTTTGTCCAAGAGGTCAAGAAGGGGCCCAACTGAATAGTACTGGGCCTCCTTGTACACCATTTTCACTCGTTCTCGAGGAGGAAGTTCTCCACACCGTAAGAAGTTTAGGATGTCACTAATAACACAAACATTCTGTCATACTAAAGAACAAAGAGATGTTAAGAAAAGTTAAATAAAATGCACATTTTACAGGGTAAAGCTGTGCTTTTTTATGTGTAACAGGTTTATTCCTATAGAACCCTGCTGTGTTAAGTGTTTCTGATGTATTCTTGTCCTTTTTGAATGACTAATGCTGTATTGCTTACTTAAGTGCTGCAAATTATCATCCTCTGTGTCCTGGAAGCATTGGAAGTAAACAATTTCAAGACTTTTCTTCCTTTACTTTCCATTTCATTCAGTTCCCTTGGAGAGCATAATTATGTTAAAGAGGATTACAAATACAATTTTGTGAGCTGGAAATAGGAGAGTGTAATTACCTGGATAAGTGTAGCACATTGTAATGCTTTACATTGCATCTTTTATAGCAACATACAGGATAAGAAACTATCGCATTGTAAAACTGACCAAAGACCAGATTGTTTGCTTCAATTTTTGCACTACTGAGCAACTTTGTATCAATTCAGAAGACAAAACAACCAAATATTCCTTTTAGTTTGAGAAAGCGAAATCATAATAGTTACAAGAAAAGCTGTGTTGATAATACCCACAGTCTCAGCTGATTTTGAACAGCCAGCTCTATAGACCCCAAGGAATAGGAAGCGCTAAAGAAATGTTCACAAGTCCAGGCAGGCCTTACTTCTGTACCAGTGTAACAAATGTAACAATTACAGTTACCAGGAGACTTAACTACACCAAGCTAGATAGTTTAAAGAAATAAGCTAAAACAAATCCTGTCTTGGCACCTGGGATAAAAGACACCCGTGTAGTGGTATTTTACCTTTTGGTAGACCTGTTTTTTAAGAATTAACAGTAGGGTTTTGCGAGAATATTCTAGAAGAAGGAACCATCACCACCAGACAAAAAAGGCCACCAACAGCTGGACCAGATAAAGCATCTAAAAACGCAGGGAATGGGGAGGCTTTTAAAAAAGAGAGGGCCAGGGAAAGAGGAGATAGAGTTCAGCTTTAAGCAGTTGTCTCATTAAGAGACAGGTTCATCAAAAGTTCTCCCTAATTAGGCATATTTGCAACGAGATTCACAGTTTCCTATCTCCACAGAAAGGAGAACAAACAGCACTTACTCGCACGCACACATTTTTTCAATACAGTGGAAATAAAATCTGTGTATGATAACAAGCACTTTTCAGGCCCATTACATCCATCAGGCTTTCTATTGATATGCTTCGACACATAACATTATATTAACCAAAATTATAAAAATAACTGCTCTGCTTTAATATATCTTAGGACATCAAAGATAACAATTTCAAAGTCAAAGTGATTATAGATAATTCTTTATCAATGGTGGACTAAAAATTCAAATGGTCCCTGTCCACTGTACTGTGAAACTGGTGAACTGCAGTTATAAACAAAGCAAAGACTAATATCTCATTATCTCCCAGCGTATGTTTGGACCCTGTCTGATAGAAATCTACTTTGTTATCAAGTTGGCAGGAAGGAAGTTCTAGCTGTTCAATAGGCACATCTGTTTTTATGTAATCATTATACATGTTTTTCAAAAGTTTCCATGGGATCTTTTAGCCTCTAAGCTCATTAACACATCATTAAAAAGATATGGATAGACAAGCATGTCTACATTTTTTTGAGCACCGAGGCCCCAAGGCTAAATATGATCAGTAAGTTTTATCTTTCACAATATGAATTATTTAATGCTAAACTCTAGACGTATAAAAGAAACAAGAATGAATGCAGCTCTATATTCAGTAATACATAATACATCACATTTTTAAAAGGAAGTTGGGTAAGTAGCTGAATTTCCCCCTGTATCAGGTTAAATGATGTTGCTATTAGGACACCTATTGATTTTAATCAGTACTGCAAGGAGAATCTCTAAACTGAAGGTTAACATTGCAGCAAAAGCTGGTTTCATTATTGTATCCTTGGGATTTTATTTTTCATTGTTAATTGTGGCTGAAATTCTGTTTTAAATGCCATGAAGTAAAACCCTCAAAATGAATGAGTATGAAAGTTATTTTATCTTATTAAAATACAGATCCAAATTGTATTACTAGTGCAAATAAACATGTAAACTACACTGCCTACCAAAAAAGTCCCCAAACCTTTGAGGGCAGTGTTATGATCTGTGGTTGTTTCAGTTGGTCAGGTTTAGCAAATAATGCATCTAAGTTAATAATGTTCTTCAAGTCTGGAGAAGATAGACTATCATGGCAAAACATGGGTGATCCAGCAAACCTGGAATAAATTACACTCCTGGACCTGATCCATTCCAAGCTTGTTGGATCATCCTGGTTCAGCCATGATAGGTTCTTTTTCTGGTGCCACAAGCATATTGCAAGATGACAAGAGCAGGATTTGTCAGGCTCAAATTGTAAGAAAGTGGTTCATTGGGACTTCATATTCACACATGGACTGGCCAACACAGAGTCCAGACCTTAACTCCATAGAATCTTTGGGATGTGCTGGAGAAGACTTCATACAGAGTTGTAGCTCTCCCATCATCAATACATAATCTTAGCAAAAAAATTAATGCAAGCTTATCGAAACTATACCAATGCCAACTATACCACTGTGTGCTGTAATCAAAACTAAAGGAGGTCCAACACAATATTTTGTAAAATAGTGGGACTTCTTTTTTGGCTAGGCAGTGTATCTCCTGACATGTATTTATCTATTGTACCTGCTGTCTTTATGTGAACTACACCATTCTAGGTTTGCATGGCAGAAACTGCAGTATTAATGAGTAATTTCTGATGAATGAGGTAAGGAATTTAATGCAGCTGTCCACTTACCCAAAATAAGTTCCATCCCTATCAATGAAGTATCGACCTTCGGAATCTGTCGGAATGTGATGTCGTCCACTAAACATGGCTGCCAGCATGGTGTCCTCATACCTCTGAAGTGTTGACAGTCTGGTGGTGAAGCACATGCCTCCTACATTAAGAGGAATCACTTCAGGAAGCTGCGGAAGCATAAACAATAACGTACGTCTTCCACCATCAATTGGAACTGAACTGAAAAGCATAATAAAGCATGTTCGTGAAGATTAACTGTCTAGTCAATAAAATGCTGTCGTATTAATGAACAATATATAGGACCTCTAAATATATAAATCCAAGAGCACCATATGAAAAAGGTTTTAGGTAACTAAATACCATTTAGGATTTGTAGACGGGTACACTTAGCTTGCATTTATGAGATGCTTCTTTCCTATTTCTGGGCTGCCTTTGGCCTCCTCTTGACCTAAAAAAAAAACCTATGACTTCCTCTTGGTTACTTCAGGCTGCTTTCACATGCTTGGGAAGTATGGCTTCTGACCAACAAAGACCTATGTACACTATTATTTACATACAGAGCTGCAAAGTGAATAACAATGTGTTTTTGCTAGTTGGAGGTATAAATAAATTTGCACTTTGATGCATAAGGTTTTGAAACAACATGAAACTAACAAATTAAAGTGACCAAACAAGGAAAAATTCATTGTAAAAAAAATGAGTGCTGCGAAAATTTTTTATAGCAAATAGAAAACATGGATCAACCACGTTAGCAAAGAGGAACAGTGGCTGTTTGTAAACAAACAGAATAGTTGCTAAATTCTAGAACACCTCCAAAATGACTACAGAATGAAATCATCAGCTTTGTAGAGTCACAAACTATGTATTTTAAATTTTACTGACGTTTATGGCAAGACAACCTTATGGAAATGTCTGTATCCGAGGCCAGCACAGAAGATGCATTGTTTGCTACAAGGAATAAAAAATGTAGACCTCTGAGCAATGGAAAAGTAGTATGGTCTGTTGAGTCATATTTTAACTCCCTGCCTACTGTTTTAGATTTATGTTTGCATGATGTGCTGGAATTTTTATTTAGGCTCCAACAAGAGGAACAGTTTTGTGGCATCTGATTATTGCACATAGTTTGGACGTGAATTTAATAAAAACAGAGGGATTTTCAGCAACATGCTGAGTGAAGGAATTCAAGGCACAAAGGGAGCATTCACTAAAGTCTGCACAATACAAAATTATTGTACACTGTATAACAACAATAGTAAATTAAAAATGTGTGACTCCACAAAATATAGTATGATAAATGTATTGAGAACTCACAGTTTTAATAAGAATAATACTATAATTAACTAGAATTTCATTACTATAAACCTTTATATATTATAATGAGCACTAACAACAATGTGCCAGTTCATTAACCAAATGAATACAAAATGGAGCATTGGTGGAGTGGCTGCAAATGTATGTTGGCGCAGTGGCGACTTAGATGGGGCATGCAGGAGAGGAGGTGAGATGCGGTAGTGAAAGTGCATATGGAATCACTGTACACGGGTACAGTTTATGCAAGTTTGTATCAGTGAGAAGAGGACAGTGTAGAACACTTGGTGTTCCTGTGGCGGTAAGTTGAAGAGTGCCTGTTAGAAATCTGGTGACAATTACATAGGTCCATGTTTGCTTCATGTAAATCCCACTACACTCCATAGTTCCTTCCTCCGGCCCCTATGTCACCACAGGGAACAGCAGTCACAAAGCAGATGGGTGAATGGAGCCACAGTGCATGATGACAATTTTATAAGTGTTCAAACCTGAGGATTCTTACTGGGCATGGAACACAGGAAACAAGGAAAAAAACACAGAAGGGTTGTATAATACTGGAAATACCATTGGTGGAAGCCAAAAAAAATAATAACGTGTATGCTTCAGTTGAAACAAATGCAGTCAATGTCATATATGACTGAGAAATTACAAGTGATACATTTCTATGGTCTATGTGTGGAAAGGTTGAAGTTTTTCTGAAACTTCAACACTATATATATATATATATATATATATATATATATATATATATATTATATGGATCATTTACAAAAATGCCTAGTGATACAGCAAGCCACGTATAAAGCTGCTTCTGATCCATACTGGAAGCCCAGTAACCTCTGCCCCTGTGAAGTCAGAATTATTGTTTCTGAATGTTTTCACTGGAATGAATTCTGCAGGCTGAGCTTACAGGACATCCTGACCATATGCATCTGATAGCACTGGCGGGAAAACAGTGACCGTTGAATGACCACAGACACAAGTAAAATAATAGGATCCATACAGATGCAGCAGTTCTATGCAATGTGATGGTTGGGGGAGAAGCCATGCTGACTTATAATCAGTAATATTAATGAACAAGATAAATTGTTTATATTCTAACCAAAAGATTTGTCAGGGTGATTAGAACAGTTATCATTTCTAGATGTTCCTGATAACAATGCAAACCTGCATGTTTTTGATTAACCAGCTTATTCAACATAAGAATGTACAAAGTAAAATTAAAATAAGTGAAATTACTTTCAGTATTGTGATCCCAATCACTAATATGCTACACAGAGCCAAGGTGTAGAGAATAGTAAGGCCATGCTCAGACTGGTGGTGAGGTTTGGGGCAGTTACTGCTTCCTCCATCCACTGAACCACTGCCTCAGGGGAAGAGCTACATGTAGCATCTATCTGTGGTGGACCAAAAAGAATGAATCGGGGTAGCAGGGAGTGGTTCTGTACTGCTCACTACAACTTGCTGCCAAATCTGTAAATGCTGGTTCTTCAAAAACCGGTGCGGCAGTGTGGTAGCTGAGTGGCTGGCAAAGGAATGCTTGTCTCTGTCCTGAGTTCAAACCTGCCCTAAACACTCCTTCCCACTAGTATGTTGCAGAAATGTATGCATTAACCTCCCTTGCGGTATTCCCAAGTGTGGTTCGGGGTGAATTTTCCATACCAAAAGCGGTAATCCTGAGCCACACTCGGAGTCGAATTGCCAAGGAGCGAAGTCCTACCTGGTTCCCACATTCCAGCGGCATCCTACAGCCCCTGGCAATGCCGGACGGGCATCTGTGTAACCTGCCAATGCCCGGCCAGCATCTGCATCCCCGGAGTTTGAGTGTTGGGGACGCGGGGCAAGAGGAAGCAGATGCCCGCAGTGTGTGGCTGGGAGGTGGGAAATTTAAAATACTAAGTATTTTTAAGCGTACCCCTTTTACATTTTAAAATACTTAGTATTCATACTAAGGTTAGGAAAAAAACAGGACACATTGGTGCGCTGGGTTATTTTTTTCCCAATGGCTTTACTTATATACAATATGTTGCATTGGCCCGCCTGTTCAAATTAAGAGGCAAATGCAATGCGTAACAACAGGGGTGCGTTTTGAAGAAACACAGATAACAGATCTTTTTTTATCATTATTATTATTATTATTAATAATAAACAGTATTTATATAGCACCAACATATTACATGGCGCTGTACTAGGGACCTTTAATAATTTCTTTCATGTTTTGCTGTCTGTGCAATGTTTTGATCAATGCAATAAGACCATATTACCCCTCCTCTATCTATAGGTTTCCAGTCCTCTCCGGCAGCTCCTCTGTCTTCATCCCTGCCAATATCAATATGAGCAATAACAGTGTTCACCTTCAAGCCTCTCTGATCTTGCAAGGGCATCTCTGCTATCTGATGCCAAATAAACAGCTTGGACATACAAAACTCAACATCAGTCTAGTGCAGCATTTCTCAGCCAGGGGTTGCAAGGTTACCCCCTGACAGTTCAACCACCCTGGCAGTCTAATTATGACCGTATTTTTATGTCAAAAGCATTACATTGTTTTGTGTGGAAATTTGTTGTTTAATATTTTAGGTCTGTAATTCCTAGGAATAACTCATGGGTATATTAAAGTTTGAAACACAAATCATAAATTATAATACAATAAATAATTATAAATAAATTTATAAATAAATAAAATAAACTTTATTAAAACTATTAATAATTAATAACTTTTTTACTGTTATCATTGTTTTAAAAGCAGATTACAATGTAATCTGCTTTGAAATTTCCCGCCAGGCCACGCTTCCCCGGCATTCCGGTGTTCAGGCATCACATCGATCACACCAGGAATGTGATGCAGAAGCCGGCCGGGGATCGCTGAAGACGCCGCTGGGTCGAGGGGAGCGCTTTTGGTATGTAAAAATCACACGGATCAACACTCGGGAATACCACCAAGGCGGTTAACTAATACCAGTGATCTTTTTGGCTATTTGTAAGAGTGACATTCTTCCCACTGGCCAGCAATGTAAAAGGCATTCATCCCACTGACCACCACACTATTGTACTGTGAGCTGGATACACTAACTATAGAAAGGGTTCCCCCATGTTAGAAATGTTCTAATGAATGTCAGAGAAAAGGATGAACATTTATGGCCTAATGACCCATGACCTAAAGAATATCCCTCCTAACCAATATTTTTGTTCACCTCTCACCACTTTATATATTTACTATTCTGCATGCTTGCAATATTGTAAAACCACACTGACAGCAACTGTAAGAGAAGTTAAACTAGATCTATGGCCACCCATTGGGGATATGCATCTTCACATGATGGTGTGACTACAATGCTGCCCTGCCCCTGAATTCAGCTTTGTAGCCCCTCCTCCTGTAGGCGGTGCCTGTGTACATTACACTGAACTAAATGGCTGCAGGGGCGTGACTAACAATGCGGGGGCGTGGCTATACGTCACTGCTGCACCTGGCCACACCCAGCCCCGCCCACTGTCATGCCATGCATTGCCCTATTACTTCAACACAGCGCGTTTAGAGGGCACCTTGCTGCACTCCATACCATGTAATATACTTGTATTGTATTCTGACCTAATGACATTATTTATCATTATATAGGTATAGGTTCCCATATACACTGGCAGCACACCTTCATACTGGGGTACTGTGACAGAAATGTAAATAAATGGTATTATTATACATTGTATGCTGTACTGAACCTGTATATATGTATGGTGACATTTCCCTCCCATAGAAAACCCCGGGATGTATTATAGGCAGTGCAGCTACAGGTCCCCCCTCCGTGTATACATCGCCCTCCAGCACACAGCGCTACCACACAGGTTGATGGACAGCCATTCCCACCAATCACCACACGCATATCTCGGCCACAGCCAATGGCTAGTCGTAGGAGGCGTGCCCTAAGAGGTATGTAATGGAGAATTGCGCTGTCCTTGCTCCTGGCATGGTTGGCAGGGCGGTGCAGGCTGTCATGGTCTGGGCACAGTACCTACCTGCAGCGGGTGCAGCTTGCCCTGTAAGGAGAAAACGGCGCTGCTCGGGGTCGGTGTAGATGGCTCGATCAGCTCATCATCAGCATCAGAGCTCGACATGGCATCATCCGGGGTCCCTGTGTCTTGTAACTGCCCCGAGACTACCACCATCCCTCTGAGCGTGCCCAGGGGCCTCACCAGTCACAGCAGGGGGAGGGGCTGTGCTCCGGTCACAGTTATGAGTGCAGGAAGAGGAAGGCTGTGTGTCTGCAGCCACAAAGCCCATTCATGTCTCCTCTCCTGTCATCTGTCTCTCACACCCCAGAGGGGCTCTGCTTCAAACGTGCTGTGACGTCACAGGGAGTGGGCGTGTCCTCCCATTCGTCACGTGGTACAGATTGATTTTCTTCTTCAGCTGTACTGTCAGTTACCTGATGCCTTTGCCATTAGAGGTATGACAGGTCCTCATTGGGGTATATTGCTTCTTTATGTCATGTGTTATACCCCATTCACACAGGTTCCCCCTCTATAATGGGTACAGCCATCACTGGCGCTAACATCACCCCATACAATGCAGGGCCAATCGCTTTATGTGACAATGCAGGGGGTGGTCAGGGGAAAAGGTAAGTTTAAGTCATTTGCCAGTCCCCCTATTATTGTCACTAAACAGGATTTATATAGCGCCAACATATTACGCAGCGCTGTGCATTAAATAAGGGTAGACTTAAACAACCTTTTACCCCTCGCAGTAAGGGGGCAGTTTTATTCCTGAAATACAGCTTTAAGAAGATGTAGCATTGTTTTATGCAAAACACACACACAAGGTTTTATATCATTAAAGGAAATATAACCTGAAAGCCTGCAGAGGAGGTAAATCCGTTACAATGCCTGCCAGCATAGTAAGTACTTACCTGTACGTGCCATGGAGGTGAAGAAACCATCTCGGGACTGCAGATTTACCTGTCCCCCTCAGTGCTTCCACCTACCACCAACGGGGTGGTAGATGAACACACATGGAAGTGTCAGGTCCATGAGCAGGGGAGGTAAGTACTCACTTTACTGACAGTGAGATTTTAGCACCAGGGTTACTTTATTCCACAATATTTTATACAATAACCTGTTGAGGTAAGTTCATGTTAAAGAGGAAGTTAACTCGAAAGTGCCCAAAACAAAATCCACTTACCTTCAACCCAGCAGAGCAGTCAATGGGTGCTGATGTGTCTTCTATCGGGTCCCACGTCGTCCCGTTATCCGTCTCGGAGCCAGCGCACCGGGAGCTGGCATCTTCGCCTTTTCTTCCAGGTCCTTCTTCCTACATCACCCGATGCAGGCACGGAAGGAGCAGCCAGGAGCCTCCCGGGATGCCTGACGTAGGTATCCTGGGGAGCTTTGCGCTCCCATTCATTCTCTATCACGTAGGTGATCAAGAATTAGGGGGCGGTGCTGCACTGTTGAAAAAACAGTATTTTTACCTTACATAAAAGGTGTTATCTAGGTATACATTATTGTGTGTGACTACAAAGCAAAGTTATACCAGAGCAATAGCTGCACTCCCTTCCTGCATACAGATGTGAGCACACCAGAGAAGAGCTCTCTGTAGGCTGCATGTTTCGGGTTTGTGAACTCTTTGTACCCCATATTTGTATGACTGGATGTACCTGCTGTAATGGGAACCCTTGGGGCGCCAATGTGCAGCCCTGTATTCTGTACATTACAAAGGAGGGACTGGAGGCAGGGAGTGCACTGGAGGTCTGAGCTAATACTAAACTCATGACACAGTTCTAGAGGCCACCATCCTGGAAATGACAGCATAGAGGTGTATGTAACCATCTCTGTCCAGTTCTATTGAAATCTGCCTCCCTGTTGGGGAGATTTACCTTCGTTATTCGCCCTGGTGACCAATGTCACTGTGCCAGAAAGGGATCCGAAATGAGGACCATGAGAGGTGAGGGAACTGCTCCCATGAGAACATTACCTGTGATGACAATTTTCTACCTTTGCATTGGAGACATTTCTACTTCCTGCTGTTAGTCTGGGAGAGGAAGTGAAGCTTAAACTTGAATTCTTTTTGGGAATTAAAACCAAAGCACCCAGGTCTGATGGGTTTTCAGCATTGTATTACAAAAAAATTTCTGAAATTTATATGTCCATATGTTTAAATATTTGAGGTCCCATTCAGACTATCCTCTGTCTTCCCTTTTAGCACACATGTCATGATTCCAAAACCTGGTAAAGACTCTTTGGACCTGAAAAACTATAGACCGATCTCTTTACTAAATATTGATATAAAAATTTTGATGAAAATATTGGCGAATAGACTCAACAAATTTTTAGCTATCATGATCCATAAAGATCAAGTGGGTTTTGTCCCCTTTAGACAAGCATCTGATAGTACATAAAAATGCATTAGCCTCATTGAGTACACACACCGTGAAAAAATTCCCAGCATGTTGTTAGCTTTAGATATCCAAAAAGCCTTCGACTCTTATCTTGGGACTATTTATTTTGTTTTACAACGTTTAAGATTTTGCCCAAAGTTCATGTCATGGCTGAAGGCACTTTATTCTAGTCCCTCAGCGCAAGTCCGTTACTTGTCTTATTTCTCTGAGCCTTTTTCCATATTCTGAGGAACGAGACAAGGGTGTCCATTGTCACCTATCCTATGTATCTTGGCAATGGAACCTTTGGCTTGTCTACTTAGAGAAAACACTGATATCCGGGGCATCCCGATGGCAGATTCGTCCTACAAACTAATTTTATTTGCGGACGATCTTTTATTGACTATTACTCAGCCAAGAATCACATTACCCAATTTGACCTGTGTGCTTAAGATGTTTGCCAAAGTTTCAGGTTTAGTGGTCAATGAACAGAAGTCGGTGGCTGTAAATGTATTCCTATCTGATCAGCTGTGCACTACCTTTCAAGAGGAATTTCCCTTTAAGTTGGCTCCATCCCATCTGGAATATCTAAGTATCAATTTGACTAACAAATATACAACATTATTATCCCCTAATTACCCTCCTTTATTTCATCACCTAAGGCAGTTGATGAACAAATGGGAATCTCACCCTATCTCTTGGGTACGTAGGATTAACTTTGTCAAAATGACAATTCTCCCAAAACTGTTGTACTATTTTAGGACACTCCTGGTCCAGGTCTAGGTCCCTGTTCACATGCTAAAAGCATTTCAGAAGGCAATTTTTTTCTTTTATCTGGAACAATAACAAGTCACGCATAGCCAGGACCACTATGTATGATTATAAGACCCATAGAGATCTGGGGGTTCCCAATTACCTAAAATATTATCAGGTGTCTCAAATAGCCCCGCTGGCCTCTTTATTTGCTGCCTTTAAAGCCCCGTCTTGGGTTCATTTGGAAAGGGCCTTAGCTTTTCAACTAGCTATAGATATATGTTCTCTCCCTTGGCTTCCTTACAAACAATGCCCTAGCTCTTTAAGTGTTCATTTAAGGCAAGTGTTCAAAGTATGGGATTAGGTACTCCGCAGGTTTCATGTCTCCACATCTCCTATCACTCCCAATCCAAAGAAACCCTCTCTTTCAGCCCGGTCTACAATCCCCTGAAGCTTTCAATTGGTGGATAGCTCACAATTATGGAACGGTTATCTCTCTTTTAGGGAGACATTCTATTCTCAGTTGGGAGGAGATCCGTGCAGCACATCAAGCTCCGAGTACTGAGATTTTTTGCTATCTGCAATTGAAACATTGGCTTGATTTTCTAACTAGAGGGACAGACTTGTCGGTCAAAAATAATTATGTTTGAACATATATGTTAAAGAACGCCTCTATGCCCACAACTGATATCTATATTGTATGCTAAGCTATCGGAAGTCACTCGGGCATCGATGCATTCTTACAAGTTACAGTGAGAAAGAGATTTAGGTGTGATAGATAGAGCCGATGAAGAATGGTTCAGTACTTGGGCAAAAATGGCTAAATACTTGACAAATGTATTACCATGGAATCCGCTTTCAAAGTTATGATGCGGTGGTAGATGGTACCATCCAAAATGAAGCATATTTCCCCCACGATAATTATGTTTCCGAGGCTGTCAGAAGCGAGGTACAGACTCCCATTTTTGGTGGTCCTGTCCTTCTGTTATTAGATTCTGGAATAGAGTGTTTCGCTTGCTGAGTACTGTTTTCTTGCCGGTGAGTAGGGACCTCTCGGTAGCCCCCCTGAAATTTAAGCCTTCTAATCTCTCTAATGATCAATTCCAATTATGAGTACATATATTGCTTGCAGCAAAACAAACCATAGCGAAACACTAGAAAACTCAAGCTATCCCAGTTTTTGAAGATTAGAAACATGTTAACATGTTTCTTAATGAAAAACTTTCCAGTTTAAAAGTGTCCTGAATGATTCACAAGAAAATTTTTCTGCTATCTGGGAACCCTGGCAGCAGTATTCTCTGCCAAATTTGCAGATGATGTGACTACCCTCTAGGTATGGACTATATCTTAACTGGTGTTTTATATAATGTCTTCCTGGACTTATCCTCTTCCCTCTTTGTTTTCTTTTAATTTATTTGTATTATTGTTGATTTTCTTTGTCATTTG
>NC_092858.1:82198247-82224273 GCF_032062135.1 Pyxicephalus adspersus | reverse complement strand
TGAACTGTGCAGGCTGCAGGATTTACATGAATGTCATTTCTGAGAGAGAATCTCAGCCTAGGAAGTAGATCATGACCCTGAATAATAACTGAACATATATATATATATATATATATATATATATATATATATATATATTGATCATGAGATTTTCATGCACAACCATTTATAGGGTTTACAGAAAATGGTCAGAAAAAGGGAAAATATCAAGCGAGTGACAGTTCTCTGGACAGTTCTCTTGTTGATGATAGAGGTCAGAGAAAATTGGGCAGACTGGTTTGAGCTGAGCCAGAAAGGCAACAATACCTCAACCACACATACACACCATGGTATGAAGAAGAACATCTCTGATTGCACAACACACTGAACCTTGAAGCAGATGAGCTACAGCAGCAGGAGACCACAGCGGGTGCCACTCCTGTCAGCTAACAGACATCTGAGGCTACAAATTGCACAAAGTCACCAAAATTAGAAAAGAAAGAATTGGGAAAACACTGCATGGTTTGATGTGTATTGATTGAGTGACCTTGAGATTGCAGGATTGGAATTTGGAATTATGAAAACGTGATTTTATCCTTCCTTGTATCAATGTTTCATGCTGGTGGTAGCATAATGGTATGGAGCAGGGTAGGGTACATTTTGGGCACCTTTAGGATGTGCTAGAATGCAGCAAATTCATGAAGTTATCATGGTAATGTGAACTTTAATCCCAGAGGAATGATGCAGCAATATGCTGGAAGGTTTCCAATCTTTTTCACAAAGAATTACAGCAAAAGGGGTCCCATGCTTGTACCAGCAATGTGCAGCTAATGAAGTGACCATAGTGCATAGAGCTGAGTATAAAAAAGTCACAGCCTGAAATATATAAACACTTTGTGGTAAAATGACTGAAATTATTATGTTGAAGTTAGGTATTTCTTGTATTAGTGACAGGGGTGTAATGGGTTATCCTGGTAAGAATGTCTTGTATAGTATATTAAGTGTAACATGTACAACGTTGGAAATAGTTTGTGCTATATTAGATATATTTTTGTTTTATATTATATTCAAAAGTAAGAAACACCAAACCGTAGGCTTGCATCAGACTGTGGTTGGAAATTGTGCTTTCCCTCGTTGTCTGGAGAACTGTGATTTAAATCTGAACCTCAAAACCCACCCCCAACAATGCATATGCTAAAATAAACGTCTGCTTCCCACCTAGACAAAAAGCAACATTTAACTCATGCCTTGCAAGGATACTTTTTACGTTTTTCAGGGGTTTCATTTTAAATTGTCTTGCATAAATTTATTGAGATTTATATTTATAGCAGCTACTATGTGGAATATATAAATTTGCCAGCATAGACTCAGATTTAAAATTGTAATATGAACAATAAAAGGCAAAAAAAAGCCTACCATCATATGGGCACCCTTTGTAATTGGTTCAGATGTTAAAATCAAGATCTCTAAAAATGACATCACATGATTTACTGGAGTGTGGTTTAGGTGGGTAATTAGGTTAAATCAATCAGTTTAACTAGGTTTAAGTTTCCTAATTAATATGTAGTATGTATTGGAAGATTACTGTATGTGCAAAGTTGAACCAAGATTTTCTAACTTTGAAATGTCATTTAAAAAGACTCTCAGTTTATACCTGGACCACTAGATGGCACTGTGTCCTCATGTAAAGTGTAGCTATATAACAAACTTTTACCACCTGAAACAAAGTTAGTAGCGCATTGCCATCTGCTGGAGGCTAAAGCAAATGCAAGAAACATCATTTAAAGTGCAACTTAGGCTGGTTCTACAGTGACTGTTTCCCCAGCGTTTACCTAAGGTTTTTAAAGTCCATATTTGAAATTACCATGCATTCCAATGGGCTAATCTACACCAGGGCGTTTCCTTGCGGCACCTATTTGAGCATTATAGATTATGATCCTTGCAACTTTTTAAAAATTAATAGGGTAAGCCCATACATTTATCTCAGTGGGGGCATTTTCCCACGTTTATGATTGCTTCAAAACATAATCGCAGTAAAAAGGTGGAATAGACACTTTCCAGCGGTTTAAAAGCAAGCTTTAAAACGCCTGAATTTCAAACATGGGTTTTTAAAGCCTCAGGTTAAACACTGAGGAAACATTTACCTTTCTTCAGATTCCTTGATCCCTCCGGAGCTGTCCATGATTCAGTCCAATGTTGTTCTGGTTTCCCACCACTATCTTCTTTCTGCCTTTGTCACTCGATCTCGTACTGTCCAGGTGCAAGATGGGGTGACATATGCTGCTGTATTTGTTAAAAAAAAAAAAGTGCTGATATGGTGATAGGTCTGCTTTAAGAGTAAGTAACCCATCATAACCAACTCAAAGCACAAAGTACTGTAACCTATTTATGCGGTACAGTTTATATTCGAGTATATGTGGTAAGTAGCTTCCATTTTCATCTCAACAAAAACACTGACTAAAGATCAGATCATATTTAACTACTCATTAATGCAGAAATCTAAAACAAATCCAAATAGTGATCACAAATTGTTCTCCCAACTGTAAATAAGTCTGTTACAAAGTCAACAATTTGAAGGCGTTTACTATTTCATGAAGGAAGCGAGAAACACCTCTGCTGATGCTAAACCACAGGAATCGTACTGCTTGGACCTCACCAGTCAGTTGTGTTGAATCAGTGCAAAAACTTTCTCTAGTCTGCTAGTGGAAGCTGTTCTCACTTTTCTGTATCATGCTTTTTGGACCAAAACCTAATTCTAAAGGTTTAATTGGCCAGTATAATCAGTATAATCGTGTCATAAAAGGGCATAAAGCTCTTACCAGTCAGACATCCTTTAAAGATCACACGCACAAAATTACTTGTAAGCATGGATTTAACGGTGCTGAGCTCCTTCTTTGCTGTAGAAAGGAGCAAAACACATGTCCAGTTTCTGGGTGTATTTAGCACTAATCAGTTAGTGGAATCGGGTTATGTCTTGACCTGGGCCATGGAGCCTAGGATCTTCGGGGGGGCAAAGTTTTTCATTGACAAAAACAAAGCTTAGGGTCTTTCTCCACCATTAGAAAGCCAGTTAGAACCTAATGACGTTTCCTTGTGTTATGTCTGAATATTGTTCTTACAGCAAAGATATAATGATTCAAAAAGAGCAGCATGGAAAATGCTACATTAGGAGACAGTGTGTGGGGGATGCAGGAAGCCATAGGCTCTGTGAAACTTAAAACTGATAGCTTAATAAATGTTCATGTCTCGCTTGTTCAGACTGTCACAGGGACAGTTTGTAGTACATATTCAGTATTGCCTTTTCATTAGGTGAATGTAAAGGGGCTTTGTTTCTTACAATATTGCCACTGAAGTTGGGATGATATTTCTATCAACAGACAACCACAGAAGCAGATTTTTCTGCTCCATTGGGACAACTGAGGTGTAGATCACATTTGTAAGTGTAGACCCTGGGGAGACAAAGGATTGTGTGGGCAACCATAACTGAACCATACCAGGAATCAGTACCTGGTGTTTTTCTGTTTTGCAAATATTCACTATCATTGTTGACCCTAAATCACTTGAATCCCTGTGTGACATTACAATAAGGTCTAAAAGAGTAGGTACTAATGACCAAAGCACATGTGTATTTAAATGTAAATCTCTAAGGTTGCATTACTTTGTTTTGCCACAAGATGACACTGCTATCCTTCATAACAGCTGTAGAGCTTTGCACAATACAAAGGTTTGCCCTGCATTAAAAATGAATAGAACCCAATAATAATAATGGATAAAGTTAAAGGTGCAGTTGTAAATGTACATTTAAACACATAGACATTCAAATTCTTCTTTAATGACTATGTACCCTAACCCTAACAAATCAATAAAGTATTTGTGCACCTTTTTGGTCTTTACAATATGCAGCGGAAAAGGTTTTATAATATCTGATTAGTAAGTACAAAAAATGTTGATCTATCCAATCTAACAATACAGTGTGGGGGGAGTGATTCTAACTATCTTGCCAGTAATAGATCTGCCAACCCCATAATAGATCAAAATGAAGAAATAATGGGAAAAGACTGGGGTTTACTTGGCAAAAAGAGATATTCAAATATATTCATTTATATAACATACAAAGTACAAATCACAATAGGGATCAATTACAAAAACAAAAAGAAGTGATATAAAAGACATTCAGTCTAAGGCAGGGGTGTCAAACTCGCCCGCCCCCAACGTCCTTTTTTTTGGCTCCCAAAGCAATCCTAAATATGAATTGCAGCTGGCCTGCCGCTGCATTGAAGTAGCGCTGCTACTTTCTATGTCTAAGAATTGATGAATCACTTTCTCTGAATGCTGTGTTTTGTTCTTTTTATTACATGTGTACTCAATACATCAGTGGTAGAAGCTGGAGGGAGTGGAGTGTGCAGTGATATCTGTTCTGTAAGTAAGTGTAGCACACAAAATAATCCTACATACAAAAAAAATGGTTCTGTGTACTTTTTTTATGTTAAATGTGTCTGCCAGTAAAGTGGATTTTATCTATTCTTCACACCTTGTTTTCTTTTATCCTGGTACTTTCACACCACCATGCATGTCCTTTAATGTTGGGCTAATAATTTCCTGTTCCAGTGCCCCATTCTGTTTTATGTTCTCCATGTTTCCTATTTAATACCTCATCACAGAATCTGCGCTGTACATTTTTATTGTGCATGGCTTACTCTGCTCTTTGTGCTGTACTTTCCCTATACAAAATCCTGCATGCTACACCTATTATTCCCTATTCCACACCTCTGCATTCAATAAGGTGCATTGTATCTTTCTCTATTCTTTACTCCCCTAAACTGCACACTTTACAAAACCTCCTCATTTTTTTAGCTGCACTGTAATCTATTATATTGTATGGACTCTATTCTACACCTTCTTATTCTGATAGGTGTGTGGGTTCCCTGTTTCACACTTTACACTCAGTAGCACACCATACACTTCCTATTCCTCATCCTCAATTCTTAAGCTAAATTGTACATTCTCCATTTCACACTGGCTCATACTACACATGACACAATTTGTACCCTTTTCCTTACTTTCTTATTCTGTAAACTGTGCTGTGCATTCCCTATTTCACACTGTATTATACTGCACACCACAATGTATGTTCC
Organism: Pyxicephalus adspersus; assembly: GCF_032062135.1. NCBI lineage: Eukaryota > Metazoa > Chordata > Amphibia > Anura > Pyxicephalidae > Pyxicephalus > Pyxicephalus adspersus. The sequence continues at coordinate 82,219,159 of NC_092858.1, read as the reverse complement.
CTTTTCAGTACCTCCTCATTCTGTATACTGTGCTGTACATTTCCTATTCAACACTGTATATTACCTACTCCACAGAACTGTATTCTGTATGCTGTGCTGTACATTCTCTATTCTACATTCCCTTATACCAAACATTACAGTGTACTTTACCTACTCCATGGGTTTTTATTCTGTATGCTGTGCTGTATATTCTCTATTCCACACTGTACATTAATAATTCCACAGAACTTTATTCTGTAAGCTGTGCTGTACATTACATTACATCACACGCACATTGAACCAATCCTAAAATAACTATTTTAATTATTTATTATATAAAAATTACCCTAATAAAATATTTTGGAACATATACTAAAATGCACATTTTTTTGTTAGATATCTGTAAAAGTAATCGTTTCACTTCTACAACAAAAAGTTAATTGGAAGTATTGCTCTGCAAACTCATTGTGTGTTGAATGTTGAAGGGATTATAAAATGTTTTTTTTTACCCTCTGTGGGTCTGTGAGATGCATCAGAACCTTAAACTCCCAGCAAACTGATCTGTTTAAGAGAAGCATGCTCCCTTCACTTGAAAACACTAGCTCGCAATTTAGGTTGGCACCATGGACAGGGACTTTGTGGTCATTTTAGTTTCTGCCAATACCATGGCCGACTTTTCTGCATACCTAATATAAGATGGGGCCCGGGAGGTAGAGGTCCAAAAGGCAGCACCTGCATGTTTCATGTCAGTAACACATTCTGTGTATAAAAAAAGGCCAAACATATATCTTTAAATATTATAAATCCATGGTGGAGATAACAAGGTTTGGCAGACAACCAGAAAATAACTAAATTTTAAAAACTTAATCAAATGCTTAGATTGACACTTCTCCAAATATTTCAATACCAAAGATAAAAGGATGTGGAAAAGTTAAAGGAAAATATTAATGAAGAAAACACCAATTTGTAAAAAATCATATTTATTAATGTATTTATGTTGAAAGAATAGAACAGTTTTCTGGCTTTGTAGATCATTTATAAAGCAGTAAATCTGACATTCACTGTAACATTCCCTGGTGGGGATTCTATTACTATTTTATGAACAGATAGCTATGATTTAGAACCATTTTTCATGGTTGTTATTTCCCTTTAACGTCTTCATGGGTCCAGTTTTCGTATTGGCAAAAAGTTTAGGCACATTGCCTTAAATGCCACTACATTTAGACTTGTTGCATTTTGCTGTAAGTAGTGTGCTATTGTACAGATCTTAGACTTTTTATCCTTAAACCCAGCAACAAGCGCCTAGCAGAGTAAGGTGACAGTGGAGGTGTCTAGGTGTATTGGTAAGAAGTAGGCAAGTGGGGTTTTTCCACACCCTCGACTCTGTATGTTTTGTTTGGAATTCAATCTTGCTATTGGGATACCAAAGTTGGCCATACATAGATGAATGGACAATAAGGTAAACAATAAATATTCCCAAATGTTGTTCATTTCCTGGATATCTGCCACTCAGAACTTTTAGCATTGTACTGCTCCGTGAATTTCCTTGCGGAGGCCATGCTTTTATCATGCGTACACCATATCAATATAGACATATGAAGAACAGCAATATATTTGTTGTAGACTGTAGGTGATGGTGATATACAGTTGACTGCTATCATAGTACTGTCACAATTGTTGTACTCTTTTCTCTAGAAATATAAGCTCAGACACAAGTTACAACACATAGTAAAAGAACAGTATTATGCTGACAGCAGATCTGGGGAATAATAAAAGTATAATCATAAAGGGTTTATCATGCATTCCGGTTACACAGTCTGCACTACGCTATGTAAAAAATAAACACCAGTTTTTTAAAAGACCAAGTTATCCTGATCTTTCTGCTGATGTATCTTTGCTAGTTTCCATCCCAACCATGGCGCAAAGACCACACAAGCAAGCATTTTAGGCTCAAATAAAATCATTTTGTACAGACAAATCCGAACAGATGTTCGTTTTAGCTATATGTTGTGTTTCTAAGCAATGGTTCATGTTAAAATTTTAATACCAACATTCATTAGAAAACATTTCAGTATTCATGTCTTAAGTTTCCTTAGAGAGGACATCTGTTAGTGCTGACATTTTGGAATCGTACCAGTAATTCCTTTGCACATATGGCGAGACATACATACAGTTGAAAGAAAAAGTTTGGGAACCGCTAAGCATTTTCTGGGTTTTTGCATTATAGCAGCTGTGATCTGATTTTCATCTAAATGAATATTGTTATTAAATGTCTGAAAAATCACAATGTGCTTTACATGTATCCTAAATTACTTATCAATTTCAGCTGGCAGCCTGAGAACTCCTCACAGGATCACTTGCATTGTATTGTAGTTCATGGCTGTTAGAGACATATACCAATTTCATTTTTTTATCCTCATGCTTTTTTCAAGCTGAATTCCTGTAGCAGATATATTTTATGTTTCTAAACTGTATCAGAAACAGGTTCTCAGATAAACAGAAGTTACAATTGCACCCTGCAATATATATGCAATATAGCCCAATCAAAAATAGTTTAAGGGACCCATAGGACACGCAGTTCCTGCATCTGATAAGGGGTAGGGGTGGGTAGGTTTATAATGGTCTTCAAAAAGACTTTAACTTTGATTAGTCCACCGACTGATGCATTCAAAATAGACTTTCCAACCCCTCTAAGGGGAATATTCAGTAAAACAGACAGGTAACAAAATGTTCTCTCTAGTGTAACAAGGAGGATCGCACTCTTCATAAATAATGATTGACCGACTGCCCAAGGTACAAGGGTCACTGTCATATTTAGATTGCTACATGACAGAAAATCTGATTGCTAAATGAAGGTTTCAGTTTGTAACTGTCCTTAAACGCAATTTAAACATGTGATTTGATCTGTCAAAGAGTGTTATGGTGCCTTGAGTGAATACTGACAACTAGAGAAAGCTGGCAGAAAACTGGTCTTTTTGCGTTGGAAAGAATCGTAAAAGACTAATCTAAAATAAAGCCTAACTCCCCTAGCGGTAATCCCGAGTGTGACTAGGGGTGGATTTTACCTGCAAAACGCAGTAATCCCAAGTCACACTCGGGGTCACTTAAAACATAAAAATAAACACCTTGTTCAGTTGTCATCCCGGCGTCCTGCTGGTCCCCGCAGGTCCTGGCGACACGTCCTCCTCTTCTGATCTCCAGCCGCGAACTGCAGAGACGATATCCAGAGTTTCCCAGTGATGTTGGTGCGGGCGGGAGGAGCGGCAGGAAAGTAAAATAATTTGGTATTGCATTCACTACAAAATAGCTGTATTGGGTCCAATACAAAGACATCTTTATATAATATATATATATATATAATTATATTACCGTATTTTTCGGACCATAAGACGCACTTTTTTTCCTCCTAAAGTGGGGGGAAAATCAGGGTGCGTCTTATGGTCCAAATGCAGAGGTACAGGGGCATATTTTTTTACTTACCTGTGTCCCCGCCGGTCCCCGGCTGCGCCGATCTCTGCCTGTTCTGTGATCCAGCGTGCGGCACTTGTGCCCGTCCACGAAGGCGGCGCCGATTGATTTGATGAATGCTGATCGGCGCCGCCTTCATGGGCGGGCACAAGTGCCGCACGCTGGATCTCAGGGGAACACAGGAGGAAAACAGACAGAGGCTGACAGCAGCCAGTGTCTGTGTTCCTCCTCTGTGTTCCCCTGTGTTCCAGCGTACGGCACTTGTGCCCGTCCACGAAGGCGGCGCCGATTGATTTGATGAATGCTGATCGGCGCCGCCTTCGTGGGCGGGCACAAGTGCCGCACGCTGGATCTCAGGGGAACACAGGAGGAAAACAGACAGAGGCTGACAGCAGCCAGTGTCTGTGTTCCTCCTCTGTGTTCCCCTGGGTTCCAGCGTGCAGCACTTGTGCCCGCCCACGAAGGCGGCGCCGATTGATTTGATGAATGCCGATCGGCGCCGCCTTCATGGGCGGGTACAAGTGCCGCACGCTGGATCTCAGGGGAAATCAAATGAATTTTTTTTTCTTGTTTTCCCGTGCGGAAAACCTGGTGCGTCCTATAGTCCGGAGCGTCTAATGGTCCGAAAAATACGGTATATATGTATTATACATGCTTCTGTACAGGTAAAGTTTGTGTTTCACCATTTTTTAACAGATTTTTGTGTTTTTTTTATTTAAAGTTTAATATTAAATTTATTAAATATTGGACATATTTCTGTGAGTTATGCCTAAGAATTATAGCCTACAATATAAAATAAATTTCAATGCAAAAGAAATGTAACGCATTTTGCATGGAAATACGGCGAGAATTAGAACGCATGGGGGGGGGGTTAAAGTAAACCTCCAGCTAAACATTTTTTCTTTAGTTGGGGGAAGAGTATCAGCAGGGTTACCTTTCGGTTATGGTGACCACTTTTACAGATAGTCAGGTGTAATCTAAAATATAGATTAATAGGAAAATCTCCAACAGGGGTACTTGTTCCAGTAACACATGCTAAAGTGATTTCCCCTCATTCAAATGAGATTTTATTCTACTTCTTGTTGTAATGATAGCAAGGAAAAATCTCCTAAATAAGAACAGAGGCGGCAATCAAAATGTGACAAGGGTTCTAATTATATTACAAAATAGAACTAAAGGTTTTGGCTAAATGTCCCTAAGAAACAAAATATTGCCTAATCTTTAAAATTAGAATGGTATAATAAATGCTAAATACAAATGTCTGGGCCTTATAATACATACATTTCTGCAGCAGAATCCTTGGAATTATTTCAAAGCTATATTGTTAGTGATAACACTGGGAGATGGGGAATGATGAACAAAATTGGAGCTCTGGCTCTTAGCAGAAAATCAGATTTATTTTGTTTCATTTGTCCACAGGAATAAAAAACTTGAATGTGTGCTACGGACACAGTTCAGTTTGGGCCACGTTTCCTTTGCTCTGTTTTCCATAATGCTCACAGCTTCAGTACAGTAAAGGAAAATGCAATAGAAATGTGTAACAAGATATCACAAATCATCTCCTAACAAACCAGAGTACAGTTTACAGAATTCTGGTTGGCAGGGATGACTAAATTTAGCACATCTGTTTGCACTTTCTTGCAAAATCGCCCTAAAGCCTCTTTCTTTACAATATCGTAAGAGGGGAGGATATACAGTTAGGTCCATAAATATTTGGACAGAGACAACATTTTTTCTAATTTTGGTTCTGTACATTACCACAATGAATTTTAAATGAAACAACCCAGATGCAGTTGAACCGCAGACTTTCAGCTTTAATTCAGTGGGTTGAACAAAAAGATTGCATAAAAATGTGAGGAACTAAAGCCTTTTTTTACACAATCACTTCATTTCAGGGGCTCAAAAGTAAACGGACAATTGACTCAAAGGCTATTACATGGGCTGGTGTGTGAAGATTCAGACAACATGCGGTCAAAAGAGCTCTCCATGCAGGTGAAACAAGCCGTCCTTAAGCAGCAAAACCCGAAAAAAAAATCTGAAATCTGAGAAATTGCTACAATATTAGGAGTGGCAAAATTTACAATTTGGTACATCATGAGAAAGAAACAAGGCACTGGTGAACTCAGCAACCCCAAAACACCTGGACGTCCACGGAAGACAAGAGTGGTGGATGATCGCAGAATCATTTCCATGGTGAAGAGAAACCCCTTCACAACAGCCAACCAGGTGATCAACACTCTCCAGGAAGTAGGCGTATCAATATCAAAGTCTACTATAAAGAGAAGACTGCATGAAAGTAAATACAGAGGGTGCACTGCAAGGTGCAAGCCACTCATAAGCCTCAAGAATAGAAAGGCTAGATTGGATTTTGCTAAAAAAAAACATCTAAAAAAGCCAGCACAGTTGTGGAAAAACATTCTTTGGACAGATGAAACCAAGATCAACCTTTACCAGAATGATGGCAAGAAAAAAGTATGGAGATCCAAAGCATACCACATCATCTGTAAAACATGGCAGAGGCAGTGTAATGGCTTGGGCGTGCATGGCTGCCATGGCACTCGGACACTAGTGTTTATCCATGATGTGACACAGGACAGAAGCAGCCGAATTAATTCTGAGGTGTTCAGAGACATACTGTCTGCTCAAATCCAGCTAAATGCAGTCACATTGATTGGGAGGGGTTTCATAATACAGATGGACAATGACCCAAAACATACACCCAATTGAGCATGCATTTCACTTGTTGAAGACTAAACTTCAGACCGAAAGGGCCACAAACAGTAACCGAAAGCCGCTGCAGTAAAGGCCTGGCAGAGCATTAAAAAGGAGGAAACCCTCTGGTGATGTCCATGAGTTCAAGACTACAGGCTGTCATTGCCAGCAAAGGGTTTTCAACCAAGTATTAGAAATGAACATTTTATTTTCAGCTTTTGAATTTGTCCAATTACTTTTGAGCCCCTGAAATGAAATGATTGTGTTAAAAAAAAAGGCTTTAGTTCCTTACATTTTAATGCACTCTTTTTGTTCAACCCACTGAATTAAAGCTAAAAGTCTGCAGTTCAACTGCATCTGAGTTGTTTCATTTAAAATGATTGTGGTAATGTAGAGAACCAAAATTAGAAAAAAAAGTTGTTGTTTAAATATTTATTGACCTAACTTTATGCTGAAAAGGTGACTCCAACCCATTTTCTTTGCCTTTTTGTCTTGAAATTGTGCTGTTTTCTAAATAAGGTTAACCTTAATTTAGAATACCTTATCTAGAAACAAACACACAAGAATTGTGTAATGTGTTCTTAAATTTTCCTTACTAAAATGTATTTGTTCATTATTAAACTTTAAGTTTTAACAGTCTAACTATAGGTTTGCCAAAAAAGCCTCTCTTTTTCTCTACCCCTTCTTAACCATACCACTATGAGGTTTGGCAACCGTCAGAATTATCTGACATTTTCCAAGTACCCTTTCTGTTTAGGTATCTACCTAAATATTCAAATTCATGGAAAATAAATAATAAAATAAGCCCTTACTGTTCTCTGTAGCTGCAGTCACTATGGGGAAATAAATGCCCAATGTTTTCATGTCCTGGTCACCAAAAATGACATATGAATGAAGAGGAAAAATGATTAGTAAACCAGGTCAATGCAGCCAGTCATTTAGGCCAATTTTGGCATGAGGATCATTTTTTGCTGCTGCAGTCATATATAAATTTTTATAAAATATTCCGTATATATAATATATATATAAAACTTCAGGTTAACAATATGCAAATACATAATTAATATAGACTTCCGCCAGCCTTGTATATTTAGTACAGGTTGTATTTATTTCGACGGCTGGTTTGTTAGAGGTGAAGGTCTATCATGTTTTGTTCATTATGACACAATATTTCTTGTGACGCTGGAGCTCAGCTTGTTCTGTGTCAAGGGTTGAAGACACAGAGGGTATACAGATTCTTCCTTTGTACGTGCGTTTTGTACAGAATTACCTTGAAAGATTTTCTGTACAAGCTCTCCACAAAACCAAGGCTGTTGATATAGCAACAGCTGCTAGTCTTGCTTTTTATTACCATGCTGATTGCATTGCCGGAGTTTAATGTACATATAAAACCTAATCAAAATCATCCACAGCGGAAGCCTGCTGCTTCCATTACCCCTGGAGTACTATTAATAATGCGGTCATCTTGGTAAACAACTGCACAAAATAGGTCTGGAACAACAAGATATGCAAGTGCTGCAGATCAGACTTCTTGGACCATAACATCTGGACATAAAGAAGCATGGCACAGTTACTTTTTGATGTCCAGTCCTTGTTTCAATTAAAGCCAAATACGCAACAACACCCTTATTTGATACAGATGCTGCCCTTCTTCCTAACCCCAGCTGGCTCTCTATTTATTTGCCTCAAACCAACATGTTTGGTTCAAATTAGCTCAGTTTAGGAATAGCAGGACAGGGCAGATTTAGTTGGATTTGATTATCTTTAAACCCAACCTTGAAATATATATGAAAATGTAATTTAATTGGTTGCTTTTAAAAGTTTAGACCATTTTTTGTAAATATAATGTATACGAAAATAAAAAAAAAATAGGACCCAATGTCAAGAAGTGAATTATAGGAACGCCATTTTTTCAGGAGAAAAAGTAACCTAAGCATATGCATTCTTCCATGTTTGCTGTGAAAAACTATAACCAAATTTGACCACCTGCAGCGTACCCTTCAGGAATCCCAAGAATCAGGTCAAATGTCTACATTCTACAACTTTTCGATTTATAACATTCCCGCACATTTGTTGTTTGGCAGTGTTCCACACATTCCAGAAGAGGTCTTAGCTGACCTTTGGTTGTTGACTGTCCTACTCTTTAGTAGGTCACCTGAGGTAGCTGGCTTGTGAGGTGTAAATCTCACTACACTACAATGAGGCATAATATGGCCAGGTTTTCACTCAACATCCATGAAAATTGGAAACCCCTCTTGTAACATGAAGTTTACTGTATGGTCCTGCACACTTTTTAGGGCTACAAAAATGCTTCATATAGGACAGCTCAATGAAAGACAAGTTATTGTATGAATCTTATGTCCTTTGTTGCAACATGAGTAGGGTATGCTGTCACTACATTTCTTGTAACATGTCACTGGTACTTAAATGTGCTTGATAAAGGAAGTATATTATTTTGAAACATTGTGTGAAGCCAGTGTTTTTAACATATCTTTACACTTCATTTTACGAGTAATATTAAGGACAGTTTAACAAAATATAGTACAGGGCTGAATTTCCACGGGTAATACAATGGCCAAGCACATCAGATCCATTTTGCACGATACACTTGTTCCTGGTTCTGATGCTAAGACATTTTGTCACATTGTGCTCAAAGTCTTGAGTGTAAGAGGTAAAATTTGCAAAATCGTGATAAAACAAAAAAAGAAATGTATGGTACAAGAATTCTACATTTAAACAAATTCAAGTAGAATGTAACCTGTGAGTCCTAATGATGTTTCAAGCCCACTGTAATTTAGCCCCAAGTCTTTTTCTCAGATGCAGATATATATTATGCAGTGATGAAAGAGAGATGAACGAAGTAAGTTCTGAAATAAATTGCCTGCATTAAAATTTAGTGTGGTTTTCTGCACATGCTTTTGCCATAAGAATGAATGGTGCAGCATATAGATCACATTCAAAACACACCACCAAAGAAATGTAGAGGTGTCGATGGGCATTTAATTCATGCTTTGTAACAATGCAGATAAAGAAAATAAATAAGGAATGGATTTTTGAAGGCAACGTTCAAGACAGAGTGTTTTTTTAAATAGTGAAAAAGTGGACTTCTGACTAGACAAAGTCCACCTGTGCTAAACAAAAAATAATATATTCAAAAACAATAAATTGTACAAAATACAATATTGTACTGCGTCCTTGTGTCATTTACACCCAATGTGTTTCGCCCATTGGCTTCTTCATGGGATTTTTTTGGAGACTAATGCTAAACGAGACCAAAATCATACAAATACAAAGTAAACAAACTTACAAAGTAAGTTACCAGTATAAATTAAAAACTCAACATAATTAAATATCAAAATAGGCATTAGGGACATTGTTATTGTCAAAGTGTCAATGATTTATCTATCACATACTTTGTTTTCTTGACAAGGTATAAGAACATACTATCATCACATTTAAACATTATCAAAACACATCAGCACATCAAAAACTCAAAAATCATCAAAAATTTGGAACATTCAAAAATTTAAAACGCTTTCATGGTATTTAAAGGAAACGTCTGAAAAGGTTCACCTACTTCACGTATAATGTGGATATGACATATATTGTATATTCCAAAGAGTAAATACATGTGTAAAACATTCTCCAACTACCTCGTTTGTAGTCGCCCCCCTCCATTTCATCCATACGGGGGACGGGAGGACGCCTGCCAATTATGGCGGCTCACGTCCTACCCTTTTGATGAATGTGGGACTATCTTAGGTCCAACTACACCAAAACCACAAGGGTGATTGGGCCCCTTGATTATGCCGGGAACCCCCCCCCACCACCCCACCTTCTGGAAGTGTTGGGTCGGAGGGAGTATAACTAATACAATATTATATTGGATTTGTAAAATATATTATCTATGTTCTTCATTTCCTAGTTAGAAGTTTTGGGTACCTCATAACAATTTACCCTAAATCTTCATTTTTTCCCTTTTTATGTCCTTTATACATCATCCCATCATCTGCCTTCCCGCATACATCTCTACCAACGCTAGACGCGTATATTTACACAAGTGCACACAGTCACGCCAATACAATTTCTCTTGCATAACTGTTTCCTGCACTTGCGCGAATCTTCATGCATATGCAGTTAAAAGTTTAATAGACACCATCTTGACTATGGGCAAAACATAGTGCGGAAGTGTTTCAGACACCATTATCAAACTCACTCAATCCTAAAACTATGCATGTGCAATATAACATTAGCGCATGAGCAATAAGTTTTTACGTACGTGAACTGAATCCCATGATCTGTGTATAAATACACTAAGCGGAGCAAAAGAGCTCCCTCCCTGGCAACAATCCCTTAGGAAACTTTATACATTTACATATAATTTAAATGTGATAGTATGCTCTTATTCCCTATTTAATGTACAGCGCTGCGTAATATGTTGGCGCTATATAAATCCTGTTTAATAATAATAATAATAATAATAATACCTTGTCAAGAAAACAAAGTATGTGATAGATAAATCATTGATATTTTGACATTAACAATGATTGTCAGGAAGTTGTTCCTTAATGCCTATTTTGATATTTACTTACGTTGAGTTTTTAATTTATACCGGTAACTTAATTCTTTGTATTTATATGATTTTGGTCTCATTTAGTATTAGTCTGCAAAAAAAAAAACATCCCCTGAGGAAGCCAATGGGCGAATTGGGATTAAAAGACAAAAAATTACACAAGGATTCAGTACAATATTGTATTTTGTTGTACAACGTATTGTTTTTGAATATATTATTCTTTGTATAGAACAGGTAGGATTTACAACCAGATCTTACATACACAAAGAGCATCTGATCAACTGCTTTTGAAATATATGTAAGATATTTCAACATACATAAAATGTTACCTCTTGAATGTGTATTTCTGGTTCTCAGCCACTGTACATCTTAAAAAGGTCCATGTTCCTCATGAGGTCATCAGGAGCAACCCTATAGACCAACAGACTCCATTCTTTCAGCTTGCATTAATTGTGTTAAAAAGCCCAGACATTACAGATAAAACTTCCCCCTTAAATTACGAAGGACAAATTCATTTTTGTATACTACCTTTGTTTAAAAAACTATTACATACTATTAAATTAGACTGATTTAAACACACGCATACAGCTGGCAAAGTTTCATGTTTAAGCTTTTTATTTTGAAAAATAAAATACAAAAGAAATTAAATTGTAAATGTACATGTTTCTCAAATCCCCAACCCAACTTCTTTGGAAGTTTTCTTTAAATAATTACCAAGGAATACATTTCAGGTATTTTCGTATGAAGTCTCTAGTGTAGCCTGGTAATTTTGTGGGACTGAAAACCGCTCTAGACATTCTTTCTTAGCATGCCTTAAGTTCCTGACTTTAGGTAAAACTAATTGGGTGATGGAGAAGAAAGGGGAGCTCACGTTGGAGAACACTGCACAGCAGTCTCAAGAATATTATGGTCCTTGTTCCACTCTGAACACTGACTGGGAAAGTCTAGCCGCCTCCCCAATGAAGGACCACAGTGTTAGGTTTAAAGCTGAACAGTGTAATGTAAATTATCAGGCAGGGCACATATAGAAAAGTATGTGCTATCTGAAATGCATTAGACACTGTAGGCCGACTAATTTAATGCTGTTATTTTATGTATTCAGCTCAGCCATGAACAAAGGTACCACTGAATCACTGCATTAAAAGTAATCCAAAAATATGCATTTTTTATGAATTCAGTACTGACACTATATACTGCTAGTATACATTATATTTCAGGATTTCCAAAATCCGAACCCACAGTGTAATCTCCACTGAGTGCATGAACATATATTAAATATGTTAAGAGTGAGCCTTTATGGTTGGCCTAAATTAAAATTACCAATAGATCATTAATACGATGCTGGTGAAACACAAATGTATGTGTCTAAACATGACGGTACATATATTCAATATATACCTTGTGGAATGTTATGCAAACTATTTTCTTAAAAGAAAATAACTTTAATGTCACAGCATTGAAATGTTCAGAGGCCACATAGTGACAAAAAGAAACAGGACGTGAAGAAGTTTTAACAGACACAGTTTTCTCTTGTTACTTAAAAACAGACACAGCTGGTAAATATACAGTACTACACCACTGCTAGATGGTAGGTGCTTCCTGCCATGAAAGTGCCTTTATGCCCACAGGTGAACTCATGCTCACGTGGAAAGGGATGCTAAGCAGCACAGACAGCCAACAGAAGCACATCATAGTCTGCTCATAGCATGGAAAGAGTCATCATGGTTCCACTCCACAGAAAAAAAAGCAGGAAACCTAAAGAATAAAATAACACTTCAGTTCAAAGAAATAAACACAACATGACTGGCTTAAAAGCAATCAACATATTTATCAATAATACATAAATCTGACTGTTCTTGGTTTTATTTGAACAATTTGATCACATTGGACAGAAATGTGGTACATTACCGATAGTGAAAAAAAGAATGTCAAGAGAAAATTTAATATCCTTCTACCCAATAATAGCTCCAAGTCATTTCTAGTGATTGATTCCACGATTAGTATTATTCCCATTTTGTGACTACCTTGAGTGATTTGACCTGCCCATTCATGCTATCACAGTGATTAAAACAGTGAGTGAAATACATTTATATTTAAATTAGATTGGACCGCTTACACACCTACCACCTACAAAGCGCGTTTTATGTATTGCTATTATTTATTATATTTTTTCCACCACCTTTTGGGGAAAAATTGATCACTAACAAACCCCCGCCCCTCCCCACTCTGCACCCTTTACAGCGACACTATGTTCAAAAAATCCTACTTCCTTTGGAATATCACCTGATCATAATCCCTAATCAGTTAGTAGCTCAACATCCCCTCCTACACACTTACTATTCTGCAAAACTTACCACAATACTATAGAAGCATGTTCAATCAATAAACACTATATGATCTAATTATTTCTACCAATGCCAGAGCACCAATATACAATGCCATTATATATTTACATTTATATATTTTTTTAAAAATACATACATAAAAATATTACCAAATACATGCCCTATATCTACAATGTAAACATGCTTTAGGTAGACAAATTAGTCATAGATTTTCAGATTATCCAACACATACTCATGGTGGTTTCATTTGCTGTGTAAAGAGCTATGCAATATATAGAAAATATATCTCATATCTATACCAGTGTTTCTCAAACTTAATGTGGGAGAACCCTTGAAATAACATTCAGGTCATAAAGAATCTCTACAATGGTTACTATACCTAGAGCTTACAGTATATTAGTGTGGTGGTTAGTAGGTAGAATGCCTTTTACATTGCTGGCCAGTGGGAAGAATGTCAGCCTTACAGATGGTCAAAACAATTCATTGATGTGACAAACGCACCTGAAAGGTATAAATTGCTAATTGCTCAAGGAACCTCTGGATGAACCCTAGCTGAGAAACACTAATCTGCACAATGGACACTTTCACACAATATGCTGTGGATTACATTACAAGCATATTCCCTGAAGCTTTGGTACATTTCTTTCCTTGACTTTTCAGTGTGTATCACCACAAATGTGGTCATTAAAACCCTCTTCATACAAATACTTCATAATGACCCCCCTATCACTACTGTCTGTGCATATATTGAGGATGTAAAAGTATTGGCAACAGCTAGACCAGGGGTGTCAAACTCAAATACAGATTGTGCCAAAATTAAAAACCTAAACAATGTTGCGGGCCAAACTTGAAACGGAAATGGCACCGCTACTAAAAAGCTCAGTTTTACTGTAAAGGATATGAAGAAATGGATTAAGTCATTTATGGCAAAATTCAGCTGATAAAAGATTCTTACCTTTACAGAGAAAATGGATCTGCTATTCAACAGCTTCAGTCTGTAAACAAAAATGATATGGTAAGTCTAAACTTATTACAGTAGAATGTAGTTATGAAGACCTGACACCATAGTAGAAAGGATGAAACACAATGGACTGAAGATAAGCTGTAAGCCTACAATAAATGCAGCAATTTTTTACAATTAAACAAAAAATATTTTTTATAAATAGAATAAAAAAATAATGATTTCCTGTATATGTTGCTATGTACACAAGCTATTTTTACAGACGTGTATATCTCTACAAAAAGGGGGACAATTTAAAAGGAAAGGAAACACAGGTACTTTATGAACATTCCTCCATCCAGGACAGATGGTGGACATGCTTATATTGAACATATACTGGTAACTTTCATTATCAAGGTCGGGCTCTACCCACGCTCTAACTCCACCTAATGCTGTATATAGGTATTCAGGGTCTCATAAGGTATATATTCATTAATGGATTGCTGCCAACACTAAATAAAAAAATAATGCTGCCACCTTGAAGAAATCATGGTGAAGTGTGCACAAAGAACTAGAGGAAAAAAGCTACAGAGAATATAAGAAACAAATGCTTTTAAGATGAAGGGTAGCAATAGAAAGGTCTTGTAGGCTTTACAATATCACATGCAAAGGTCCTGCAAATGGAGAACAGAAACATAGACAAGCTCTATATTTTGTTGTGCCTGCTAGAAACATTTTTTTTAGGTTGTACGCAAAATTATGCTTGTCCTGTGTAACCAGATTTTTTGAGTTTCATTTTATTGTAATTGTAGCAAACAATATCAATGTGGCTTTCTACTGATTAGTTTTTTGCCATTCGGACTACTACTCCAGTGTTATATGAAGACAACCACAATAAATGTCTGTATTCCACATACTGCAAACCCATACATACTTACTGCCATTTAGCTGTGCAAAGAAGAAAGAAGCTTCACCCAAGAGCCACTATGAAAACTACATGCAGATTTATAATGCATTATGCAATGTCTATACCATCAAGTAGAACTCCAGTCGGATTAGAATAGAGTGTGTAAGTGTAAGTACTTTTTTTACAGCAGTAGTGATCTTGGTTAACGTTTTAATTTTCTGTATTCCTCATTGGCATAATTTCCTATGGGCCACAGCACCAGAAGGTACGGGGAAAATAATTTTCCAGTGGAGAAAGAGACCACAAAAAAAGCCTACCATAGTTTTATTTCTCCCGCATTTCATGGAGAAAAAAAAAAACTGACTGGAATCCTCCTTTATTACAGAAGCCATTGAATTTTAAGTGATGAGCGAATCAGATGTAACACCAAGTAAAATTTCACATTTTTGTATTCTCCAGCATAAAGTTTTCCACTTGACATAGAATAATGCCACAACTCATTATTACCCAGAAATGAAACTTGTGTGATTCTCTGCAGACCAGACAAATTTTAATGCAAACAGTTACTGCAATTAAAAACATTTGGATTGACAATTCTCCTGATTCGATCATCCCTATCATCCTCATTTTTCCTCATTAGACCAGCTTTTCCAGGAGAGAAAAAGAAACGCATGCACACCCAAAAGACAGATTTTATTGGTTACCCTAGTAGCACATGTTTATCCCCAATATTAACAGCTATTGTAGACCTAAAATGAGCTACAACAATCCATGCAATATATCCTTGCCTCAGGAATTTTCTCCCCGTGTCTTCTTTGGCTAGAATACAAAAATCACACTGGCTCTTAAAATGATTTCTATAGATTGCTAAATCATATAACAAATAGTTTTACAAAAATTGCTATATTGTTTTATAGCAAAATGCATCTTTACCAGAATCATTGCACCCCTGAGTTTCCTGTCTTGTAAAAAATACAAGGAAAACATCCCAAAGGTTATCATCAATGCAGATGATCAATTCAGATCAGAATCAAAGCAAAACAATGCCAGGACTACACAACAAATTAGTAGTAGCACTAAAACAATCAAACTTCCCCCAGCTACACATATGTGTAATGCTGGACATGGAGGTGGATTTCTACTGTTGTATACCTCTCCTCACTCTGTCTTTGCTTTCAAACAAAGGGCAGGAAGGCAAATGGTTATATAAATGTAAAAATATCTAAACTAAGGGGTCCATAAATAAAGTATTGAATCTGACATTTAGTAACATTTTTATTAAGTTATTTACACATTGGGCCTGTTTTATTATGGTTTTCTTCAACTTGAGAAAACTATTATGGGAGAACCTGGGTGATCCAGCAAACCTGCAATGTATTCCTTAAACATTATTTGCTATTAGTTGCCATATGTTTTCAATCCATTCCAGGCTTGCAGGATCACCTAGGTTCTTCCATAATATTCTATTTTCCCTAGTCTTGCAGGACTTTAACAAATCAGACCCGTTGAGGCTTTTGTCCTGCAATACATCTGATGATTACATCAGCCATTTTATTTAACCAAATTCATGTGCCCCAGAATTGCAAATCTATGCTGCTCTTAGCATTTCCTGATCACCTGGTGACAGGTAAACTTTAATGTAAGGCCCCACCTAGCCTTAACCCTAAATATAAAAAAATTGGTATTGAACAAACCTCAATTCTGATGACATTTGGTATCCACCAAACTCACCCCTAACATGTCAAATTTTTATCCCTAACGTAAATGTATCCTTAGTATTGCCCTAACCTTAATCCAAAAAAGGGTTAACTATGGGTTACTCTAAAACAAAAGTAACTAAATGTAAATGTGTACTTATCTTAGCATAGCTGAAGCTTTACACTTTCTGGTCCAACATAACGTCTCATGTGCCTAATTGCAGTCAATTTTAAAATCCATGTGAACCTAAAATGTATGTATCAGTGTAAACATTTCTAAAGTGCTGTTTCACTTGCCTTGATATTACCACTTGTTTCTTGCCGCCTTCATTGCTTTTCATTTTGTATGACAAATTAAAATGGATTCATTTCTTTGCCATCTGATCACACCATGCAAAGAAGTAGATATAAGTATTGGCGATACAAAAAAAGTCCGGGCACCAATTTACCCCCGCCCTACTCTTCTTGGTTGATAGACAGCAGCTCAGACGGGGGCCTCGCTTTCAAAATCTCTCCTTCTTACCATTGCGTCTTGGACAAGAATCTGACGTGTGTACAGAGGCCATTCGACATCATTCATGAACAACAGAAGACACCAATGGAAGTAAAGGAAGGAGAGCGCAGCGGGGTGCCGCTCGCTTGCTCATTCTCCCCCCTCCATAGAACAGAACGACACTGAATGACGCTCGTTCATTCATCTTTCAATGTTTTTTTTTGTATGGACATTATGCATTTATTTGCTCCACTCTGCATATGTGTTTCTTGATCCTGTGCTTGAGTCTCCACCTTACAGTCTGTGTGTGTCTTGGTACTGTGTGTTTGCAGAGACAGTGGTAATGTCTGAGCCATGAAATTGTGCATAGGAACCCTTCAAGTACTACTAAAAAAAATCAGGAGATGCCTTTTGCAAAAGACAGAAGAAAAGGGGATGTGAACAAGCACACAGAGTGTAATGCACTATAGACACAAGATGGATCCAGTACAAATGATGGTTTATGGGGTTAAGATTTTTAGTGATGAGTTGCTATAGGACAGGTCACACTGCCCTTTACCTTAACAAAAGAAAGTCAGCATGTTTTGGTCCATAAAACAAAAACAATTGGTGGTTTTCTAGCATTATCCTACCTGAGGCACATCTTTCAGGAAATCCGGAAGTTGAAATTCACCTTTAAAAACCTAAAAGATAAAATAAAACATAATAATAAATGTATTAATGAGTATTAAACTAATTAAAATTAAAAAGTTATGGTAGGCATTTAAGATTCTATAATTTAAAGGTTATTTAAATTTAAAGATTCCACATCTAGAATTTAAAGATTAAAGAAGCACAAATAGTACAATATAAGAATATCACAAATAAAAAAAAAAATGGTAAAACGCAGTAATATGCATTTATTTATGTACTTTAGTTTTGGAACTACAAATAAGAAATAGGACAGATGAGGCATTTTTCTAAAGCAGTGAATCTGCCATTCGCCAAAAATCTACTGCAAGAGAAAATTCCAGGTGCAAAGGGGGTTGGTTAAGCATGTTCATGCTCTCAACATTTACTGAAAAATATAGCAACTTGATACTGCCCATTTATGAATGAGCAATAATGCTTATTCCATGGCACAGACTTAAATATTTGCTCCACTGGTAAATAAAAGGTGAGGAACCTCTTCAATAAAAAATAATAATAAAAAAATTATTACCCCCCACCCCCCCCCAACACAGACACACTGTAAAACTTTATTTACTGTTCAATTACTGGAGAATGTGGGTGGCCAAATTAGAATGCCACATATCTTGGCAGGTTTTACACTTTTCTCTTCTCTTTTTATCATAAAAAAATGTGTGTGCATGTATGTATTGATGTGTAATTAAATATCATATGGCAGTGTATTTAGGCATAAAGACATTGTCCTGTTGAAGCTCAAACCAGGGATCAGAATAGGGGAAAAAGGCGGTTTAGGTGGCTTTGGAGGTGGCATGGTTGTTTTTGCCTTGTGGAGTAGTCTGAGTATTTTAGAAACTACTAATCTGCTGGTTATTGTCACCTAACAATTAGGATTCTCTTGGGCAAAATTAAGAACTTACGATGGTCTCGCGATATCATTGTTAATCTATCAATTGTCCAGGCGGATCAATAGAGGAGAGTGCTGCGGATTGCTTCCCCCTCCATAGCACAGAACAGTATGTACAGCTCTTGTTTGTTCATCTGTCCCTGGAAACGATCACACACTTTGAGACTGTTAATGCCAACTGAGCCTTAGTATTGTTGTTGACCATGGCTGTCCCTTTATGACAGCAGTGTACCCATCTTATAATGGCTAAGCAAAAGATTGTTTCACCCCACCCTCCATTGTCTCAATTATCCTTGCCTGCAAGTAATCAACCTCTGACACTGAAAATTTTCCATGGTTATATCACGTTCCGAAGGACCATACCAAATAGAACCTGGAGAGAAAGACAATTTAAAATTTTATACAGGGCATATAAGGTCTTCTGCACCAAGGGAACTGTTGGGCTCCCCTGATCCACTCGGAAGGTCACAGTGTCAAAAATGTAACAACTCCACAGCCACTCTCAAGCATTGCCTGTGGGATACAAACGTTTTAGATGACGGTTCGCACGTAAGTAAGACAAATTACAAATACAATACCTCTCGGGCCGATACTGTGTTTGTTTGTGTTGAGAAGAGTTTGCAGACAAATCCCCAAATAGCCGCAAACAAACTTTGATCTTTCTATGCCTAATAGCAGCTAGGAGAACAATATTGCAACAATGTATACACCCGCAACCACCTAAACTAGACACAGTGAAGGCCTAGTTTTTTTTTTTTGTTTTTTTTATAGGGATCTGCTAGAAGCAAAGTTTTTCAACAAATGGCATGATTTCATGCAATACTTTCTTGAATCCACAGAATTACAACAAATCCTGCAATGCCACCACTACTCCACTTGGCATGCTCTCAATTTCCCTTAATGAGGGCCTAAGATTCGAACAATCAATGGGCTCCAATAATGAACAGTCACTGTCAATGCACCAGCTTCTAGCTATCTGAATGCTATTAGCCTAAAGGATTAGATTCCCCCCCCCCCCCCCCAAACCCAATGTTCCAAATATTGTTATAAACCGTAGTCAGGTGATACATTTTTATTATAATGAATGAGATAGAGATCTCCAAACATAGTTCAGTGATAATACTTACTGCAGACTGTACACCTACTACTGTATTGCAACAATTTGTTCTCCTATTCTTACTGTCTCATGATAGTTAGCTCTCCTGTGAATATCCCTCTGATATCATAAAGAAAGTTTTACAAAAGATTGTTTAAAGTATCAGAAATCTAACTTGTGTACAGGGCTATAGCATAATGGCAGAGGTGGATCACAGGCAGACATGTAAGGAGATGTGAAGAAACCGGCAAAAAAACCTTTGCAGCCACCCGGTTTTGATAAATGACAGTGTTACTCCAAGCTACATAATCTAGGCAGCACCTGTCCTGCTGACAACAAAAGATAAATCCGATTACCTTGAGTGTGATGAATACATACATTATGTGGACAACCTTGTCGCTGTGGCCTATTTCAGGCAATAAATCTTGGACAGCTTGGCAGATGCCCAGAAGCCCAAGAACATTTGCAGCAGCAGAGAAAGTAAAATAATGAGAACATAGAGAAACAGGGAGGGGATATGTTTCAGTCCAAGTGTTTTACTATGGATGAACAATATTACTGAACAGTATACCAATACCAACTGGTACATTTTTCTATTAAATAGTTTTCAAAAGTAAGGGCTGCACATAAAAGACACAGCACTTCCAATAGTCTGGCCTCCCTTAAAAGCAAAATTTCTGTATATGCCATTGGCAAAGCACACCAGGAAAGCAATACAAGCAAAACAAGAATATGTTAAAACAATATATAGACTCTAAAACACAATAGCAACAAAGCATCCACTGAACACATCATACACTGCAAGTGTAACATTTGGCGTGCCTGACTAAGAACAGATGTTCTCAGGTTGGGCAAAAAAATTACAAAAAAAATATACATGAGCAATTTTTGTAGTTTAGAAATAGGACAAAAGATACTGAAATGCTGAATCTTTCCTACAGATAAATTTTCAAAAGGGCTTGGGACATTGCTGACTACCGTATTTTTCGCCGTATAAGACGCTCCGGAATATAAGACGCACCCAATTTTAAAGGAGGAAAATCTAGAAAAAAAGATTCTGAAAGATTATTCCCCTTCTGATCACTCATGTGCCATTCATACCGGTATTCCCCTTCTGATCACTCATGTG
>NC_092858.1:82189247-82196767 GCF_032062135.1 Pyxicephalus adspersus | reverse complement strand
GGTCCGGTCGTTCATTTCCAGCGACTATTCTCGTTCGTCGGCGTCGTTGGTTACTTTTTTTACGAACGATTTTTGACCAATCGATCGTTCGTCGTTCGTTCGTTGTTCATTTCCAACGATAAAAATTGGACGTGTGTACGCAGCTTAAATGAATAGAATCTAGCACAACAAAGAGCCAAAAAGGTAATACAGGGGACATCTCCCAGCAATCTGGCAAATGTCTACATCATCCAATTAGGAAATATCTTTCTAAAGTTGAAAGCACAGAGGAAGAAGCGCTAAAAGCATCGTACATCATTAGGAAATAGAGCGTTCTTGAATCTTTTATTCAGCTGAAGAGAAACCCGAAAGAATATGGCCAGCTTGATTTAGTCAACAGCTATATACCAGATATATATATATATATATATATATATATATATATATATATATATATATATAAAGAATTTCGTATGATACCAAGCATGATGTAAGCCAATCTAAAACGGAAATTATTACATTTTAAAGCACATGAACCACAAATTTATCATTTTTATGAAATTTCATGTTAAACAGGCCAATTCAGCAATCATATTCATATGCACTCCTAGGTTCTTAATTAATGTCTCCCATTTTATGGCTGGGAATACGAAAATGAACACATCTTATTTATCACAATCTATTTTACTAGGTAACAGCTCCCTGGCTAGCAGTGCTTCACCATCTGCTCTATCTCCATATCTATTTCAAATTATTAATCATCTATTCACATAAAAACCTAATTTAATGGATTCACCGAGACTTGATTTGGAATTATTTTTTTTTTCTTCATCACCTAAATGTTATAATTACAAGAAGGCGCACAACACACCCATCAAATGACTGCCACAATATACTTTGTGGAACACTTTAGCCCTGAAAGGTTGCCACTTCTTTGCTTCTTCTCTCACACCACTGGAGTTGGTAATAGTATTAAAGTGTGTATCCTGTCCAGCCTTTTTCTTTTAGTATTAGATAGAATGGGAAAGTGTTAGAACCTGTGTCAGGCTTTCACTGCTATTCCAGTCTCTGTTGAAGAGACATCTCCTCAACTTATGCCCTGCTGACATTTTGCCAGACATGAAGTAAGGGGAACTCTCCAAGAGCAAAAACAGAAAAAAAAACATTTAGTAAAGAAGCAGGGAAGGCAAGAACCTGTCAAATTTTTTTTTGGACCTGTGTCCCTGTTGCAGATTTTCCCTCACTTCCTGGCTGGGTAAACCATTCTCAGCAAAACAGAAAGTGAGGGTCAATTTCTTCAATAGGGCCCCAGAAAGAAGTAAAAACCTGTCTTACATTCCAATCATTCCTCACTGCAATTTAGAACTAGATGTTTCAGTACTCTTCCCTGTAACTGTACCCATGCTTTAATAAGGTGTATGCATAAGTCATTACTGTATAATATTTATGACATTATTATTTGTACTTTTTGTGAACCATTTATGTAAAACGTCTACTGAAGGATCAATTCATATGTGTTGTGTGGATTCTTTTTGTATTTATACAGTATAGTCTTGCTGGTAACCACTTTTATTGGCTTTGTGCTTGAAGTATAAAAAAAGAAGGTGTGCAGACCAAGTAGTAACAAAAATGGAGACTACATGAAGCCTAACCTATTTGCAAGACAGACATATTTCAGAAAATTGTAGGTAAGCAAGATGTTTGTGTGTTTGAGATTTTGAGTTTGCAAGGGCAAGTTCCTATCTCAAGTGTCTCGTTTCTACAAACAGCAAAGCATTTTTATTTGATTTGAGAGTGCAGCTTTGTAGTATTTGTATGTCTGGATGTGCTTACTGTACTATGTATGAAAATGCATAGTTCTCCCCAGAGGTTTTTAGCCGGTTGCTCCGCCCGGCTGATTTGAATACCCCGCCCAGCTCTCGGCAGCTCTCATCCTCAGATGCACGGATCTCAGGCTGCTCTGTGTCATCCATTCAGAGGATTGCTGCTGCCGATGAGCACACAGTTCAGCCTTCATGTGAAGGAGACACAGGCAGCCCCGACCCCATCTCATAGCACAAGCTCTGCCTGTGAAATGTATCCAGTGTGTATAAAGTATCCATGTCATTCTGCATCCTCACAGCTCTCTGTGTACAATCCTCCATATCTCCTAAACTCTGTCACAATGACCTGTAATTTTCAGGGTGTACAGGGGACCCTCATGGATACTAGTTATTACAATTTCAGCCCCCCAGGTTTACAGAATTTAAAGATATGGGGGTCACAAATATAAAAAGTCTGGGGTTGCTGTTTCAGAGGAAAGTGCAACTAGGAGTCCTAAATTGAAAGTGCAAATTGGGGACCCCGGAGCCACTAACATAGCAAGGAGCGTTGGGGTGGGCCCCTAAATATATACCTACCTGTCACAAACCTATACCTATGAAACTACTGTCTGCTTCTCTTCTTTGTACACCAATTTAGCGGAGGGTGGGGGTACAAAACTGAAAATATAGGTGCAAGTGGCGGGCACATTCTCCCCTTACAATCTCATTACTACAGCATCATTAGAACATAAAACACTCTGCCCATTAAAATTGGCCTCCCTGCCCTGTTACACATTCCTGTCCACTTATCTAACATTCTGAACTTCAATTGGGGAATGGGGACGTGTAAGAAACCAAAAATTTAGGTACAAGTGGGGAACATCAGTGACTAACATCCCCTAAAACTTCATCACTATGGTATCATTAGAAAATGAACTCTGCCCACTAAATGTTATTGAGGTTGAGGTACTGGAAGGTTACAGTCGTGTAACAAGGAAGTGCATTTTGATGGACAGTTTTTTTTTAATGTTGTATGTGGCAAAATACATAGAATAGAAAAATTGGATATACTAACAGGGCAGGCATTACAAAGTTGTAACAAATAATTGGGAGAAGGTAGAACATTGAAACAATAAGAGGTTACTGGATACCCATGGCATAAACAACTGGGAGCACTAAATTTGGTGTGTTTTGCCACACCCCCTTTTTTACCACCCGGCTGAAAAAAATTTCTGGGGAGAACACTGAAAATGTATGTATTAATGATTCCCCCTAACGCCTATAATGTACTCTGTACCTCGTCCCAGAGAATCATAATGTAATAAACTAAAAATAGTAGTATTAATATGCAGCGATAGGGTATCCAAGGCAGATTTCTTCTCAGTCCTCTATAAAATACACACAGGACCCATTATGCAGGATTTTGAGAACACATTGCTACAGCACCACAGCCCCGAACTGTGAACGGACTCAAGACTCACAAGTAGATAGGAGTTTAAATGGCCTTATTCAAGGTGGTAAATCAGGTATCAGTATATGTGAACAAGAAATTGCAAAATAATAGGCAAAACTTTAACTAAAACTTATTTACCTATTCCTTTCAATGTGCATGCATAGAGGTGATCAAATATACCACAATAAACTACAAATAGAAATAAATAGTAAAATGTTGACAAGGGAAGCAGTGCTTTTTCATCAGAATGTCACCCGCTTCACAGTGGATCATACAGAACCCTCAACAGATAAACGATTACAGCTTAATATGGGGAGTGGGGCCTACCCAGGTCAAATCCCATCCCACCTCAGAACTGAAGAATTTAGATGATGGTTCACTTTAGAACAATAACTGAAAATGTTACCCATTGCTGCTTATGTGACCAGAGAATAGTGCTGATATTTTAGCATCCAGATGGTAAGTAAATATTTAACTAGGTTGGCATGATATTTATGTCATGACATGTGAGCTCATTGTTTAATTTGCTAAAAAGAAGATCAGCAGTGTGCTTTCCTATAAAATCATTGTATTTATTTTTTAAAGGGTGTATTTGGAACACAAAAGGTTTTCTCACTAGGAATATAAACTGGAATAGACAAAAAAAAAAAAAATGAATGGCAGCAATATGTCATGTGGGTAATGTTTTAAAAAGAAGTAGGACATTGGAGTTGTGTGTGAGCATACATACACACTAATACTATAAACTCATTTATAAACCAATATTTGTTTTACCTAAATATGACAGTAACAAAGGGGGATCTTTATTTATACCTTGGCCACACCACTGTTCTCATGTAAAGTGAGCAACAAACTCGAGTATGCCGTACTGTTTACTAATAAAGAGTTTGTTACACACTTCACATGAGGACACAGCGCCATCTTCCAATGGCCAAAATACTGCGCAAAAGACTGTTTTAGGAGTAAGTGACCCAATACAACCAACTCAAATGTACAAAATACAATGTCAACATTACATTTAATTTTAATATACATACACACACACATACTGACTGAGCCCATTTTCAGTTTTGGTGTACCTCATTATTGTGCATTATGTCTCGCATTAATATGCTTTGCATTAAAGCAGTGTGTTATTTGATGCATCAGAACAAAAATTGAATGTGACTTTTTTTTTTGCACAACTACACACAGTGGAGCATTACTGTGCATTTCCTTAATGTGTAGGAGTAGCATTAAAAACAATTAGCGCCACTATGCACTAATGCATTTATTGAATGTTAAAGTGTGTTATAGCAACATTTAGATGTGATGATGGCTGCAATAGTTTTACCTTACCTTTATAAATAGCCAATGACAGCTCTAAGTTGTTCCTAATTTAAATTACAAACATCATCTGTGTGAATATCACAGATAAGAACAGCTGGCAAAACTCTAATTGTTCAATTTACAATAATACTTGATCTGCATCACCAGAAACATTTCTGAACTTGTGGAAAATAAACTTATCAAAAAACGAATGCAGACACTTCCAAGTACTAGTAAGCCGAAACACATGAAATGTCTATTCTTGTGTTTAAATATACTTGGTTGTAAGGTTCAATTTAATCTGATCCACAGAATGTCAGATATCAACTGAAAAAGAGTCCACAGGATATGAAACAATAGTATAAAATATAGTGACAAGAGCAAAAATACTAGCTTTATCTCTCTTTAATAAACCATATATTAGGCCTGAAACAGCCTTTCTCCTCCATCAATGAAAGGCTGTGTGATGTCAAAGGCCTTGTCTATAAAAGAGAAAGGAAAATACTGTTGCCATGGAAAGTCCACATTAGCTACTGGGTTTGTATAGGTTTAGTTACTCAGAATACATTTTTAGCATTGAAGCCTCCCCACAAAGCAATGGAAGCAGCCTACATTCAAGATAAAGTGAAGTAAAAGCAGTTCAAGAATGGCCCCTTTTCTACAAATACATATAAATTTATGAATACTAATATTTTGCAGTTCACATTATTGAACTAAGTCAAGACAAAGATCTTTGTACTATTGTTTCTGACTTTTTTTCTGAACATACCAATACCCTGGCTGTCATGCTGCTTCTTGGACATTAATGTTTTCATCCTCTCTGACCAGAATCAAGCATGCAGCAAAATAAGTCAAAGTGAAGTCAGAATCTACTGGTATTATGACACTCACCCGTCTAGTATTGTCAAGGACCTTCTGGTCTGGCTTCCCATAATTTGGGGGGTTGGCGTATGGATCATAACCTAGTTTGGCCAACATCGGAGCAATGACTGGCATGTCTCTTAAAACATCGGGAGGAATTTTCCCCACCCATTTAGACAACGCTTCCACATTAACTGGCTTGATGACTTGATCAGTGGACCTCTCCACCCTGGGGAAAAACAAACAAAATATTAAAAACTCTCATTAGGACACAAGACTGGATGTGGTCATTCATAATTAGTTTACATATACCCTGAATTTTTAATATATGAGATAAATAAATATTTTGGGCTATTTCAAAACCAAGCTAGATACTTAAGTATATGAACAAAAATTAAATGAATATTGTTAAAAAAAAAAATCAAAAAAAGCCACTGCATGCCATTATTTAAGACAGTGATCAGGTTTTCATAGAAAAGCAGAAGATTAAGCTCTTTTTAATTTTGTGCTACGGTTTCCTCAAAAATAAAACCTACCCTGAAAATAAGCCCTAGGCATGATTTTTCCAAAAATAAGCTACAAAATATATATATATATATATATATATATATATATATAAATATAAATATATTCTTATTTTCCAAAATAGGCTACTATATATATATATATATATATATTTATTTATTTATTTTTTGGACGTGAAATCTTTCCATTTAAGGCCTCTTTTATACTTGTAGTTGAAAAACACAGTATTGCCTCTGGACACCTAACTCACTGCTGATGTATGCCCAGGAATGGCAAACACCACAACAGTTAAACATGTAATTTTTTGAAATAGCACTGCAATCCACTACAGCCGCATGCAAAAAAAATAAATATTTACCAATCCCATGTCAACTGCGGGTCTGCAATGCCCCTAAAGCTATGTATACATATGCAATAATTGTCAAAAGGCTGAACGAGCGGAGAAATGTTGGAGCAGCACCCTGCTGCGCTTTCTGCCCTTCACTTTTTTCTTACTATCGTTTGTGGCTCTACCAGGATGAATCCATTAATTACGAATGCTGTACAACCACTAGATTTTCATCCAGTATCAGCCCTGAGGCTGACATGTGTACCAAGCCTAAGCAGTGTTCTCCCTAGCCCCTTTTAGCTGGGCGCACCACTCGGAACTTTTCGTTAACCCTCCAGCTGTTTTTGGGTGGCTACTGAAGAGTTGGGTCACAGCTGGTGCCACCTGCCTACAAATTCTTTCCACCCGGCTCAAAAACATTTCTGGGTTGAGCACGGCCAAGTCTTTTAAACCTAGACATGTAAGAGATTTAATAGTGTAATATTTAGGTATAATTTTAGGTAAGTCAATTACCTGTTTACAGAAGAACATTCAGTATAACTTGCCATTAGTAGTGCCTAGAAAAGATGTTTCTCTATTCTAATAAAATAAAAGCCAGTGATGGAGGGGTTAAAGGTTGTGAAAACACCATATGCATGATTCATTGACAGGATGCAATTTTCTGGAACTTTCCTGCTTTGATTATGTGATTCAAATCATCCTAATTATCAAGAAAACATCTGCTTGTGGCCTGGTCTCACAGCTTTCTTTTATTGCAATATTTGAATAAAATGACGGGAATTCATCAGACAACACAGGCAGAGACACATTTATCATGAAATCCCTTAAGGACCTATAACACTTGAGAGAAAACACATTTTTCAGCAGAGCACTTCCAAATACAACCGAAGAAAAAGTGCTTTCATCTCAGCTGTAAAAGGCGTTATCATACAGTATAGTAAATGCAGATGGAAAATTCAGAAAACAGATTTTAACAGATACCTATTTATGCTACAAAGGTGTATGCAAGGTAGTCTTTAGAGCT
Source organism: Pyxicephalus adspersus (assembly GCF_032062135.1). NCBI lineage: Eukaryota > Metazoa > Chordata > Amphibia > Anura > Pyxicephalidae > Pyxicephalus > Pyxicephalus adspersus. The sequence continues at coordinate 82,189,487 of NC_092858.1, read as the reverse complement.
GTGTGACTTTTTTATTCCATAATTAATCTATTTGCTTTAAGATAAGATTAACAACTACAGTCAGAACACTTGGAAATAATAGGAAAAACAAAGTGAAAAGAGTTACAGAAGCGAAATGTGCTTTATTTAGCACTTATTTTTCCTAGAATTGCTTTTAAAGTTATCTTTAATTCCCTAATGCCTCCATAAAATGAACCTATCATTTTTATCTTACTTTACCAAATATACTCAAGTATAAAC
>NC_092858.1:82138746-82189234 GCF_032062135.1 Pyxicephalus adspersus | reverse complement strand
TCATCCTTCCCACCACTCTTCTTCTGATGTATCTCTTTGTAGTTCATTGGCTTCCATTTCACCTTACAATCAAATACAAGCTCCTGTGCTTTGCCTTCAAATCCCCCCACAGTTCTTGTCCCACTTACATTTTTGACCTGGTACAAAAATACTCCCCTTGCCGCTCTCTCCACTCCTCCAATGACCTACTAATGACTTCCTCACTCATAACCTCATCACACACACGAATTCAAGCTCCTGTGCTTTGTCTTCAAATCCCTCCACAGTTATTGTCCCACTTACCTTTCTGACCTGGTACAAAAATACTCCCCCCGCCACTCTCTCTGCTCCTCCAATGACCCACTAATGGCTTCCTCACACGCACAGCTCCTGAGTTTTCTAGAGCTACCCCAACTTTCTAGAATGCTCTTCCTTGTTCTATTCGGCTTGCTCCTACTTTCTGCCCATTTGAAAGAGCACTTAAAACACATCTTTTTAAACTTGCCTACCCGTCTTCTATCTCTTAAACCCTCACTACTTACCCACCATTACCATTCCTTTTCCTATAAAATACAATAAGGACTGTCCCTTTTTTTCACTGGAATTTAGTTCTTTTTATTCAAGGATACACAGTGTCACATGTGGGTATTATCTGAAGTGATGTACAAGCAAATGCAGTCTACCTAAAAATGCCCACTCTTCCAAACGAAAATATGCTCAAGTTGTTTCGGTAACATTTAAATGTATTCCAAGCTTGCACCAGGCTGAGGTCTCTTGAGCACTGTGAACAGGTGCAGTGGTGTGTTTAGGAAGCATATACAGCACCCTACTAGCCTTTTTGACTAGCTAAGCGAGGATGTCTTTGGGTTCAAAATAAGGTATTTTGTGAAAATAGTTTTTTTTTTTAAATGTGATTAGTATGTTACTGAACAGGGGAAAGAAGAACCAGTGAAGGCAATATAAAGCAGATTTAATTGTTATTGTGTGTATTTTATATCTGCTCAGAATTCAGCTTTAACATCTTTTGTCTTCTGAATACCAACATAGCTATTATCATCTCTCCCTTACAGGTTCAATGTGAATGTCTGCAGCTCTTCCTTTCACAACAATAGCTTTTACATTTTTCATGAATCGGATGTTCTGCTTTGAAATAACAATTTGCATAAAGGTACAGACCCTTTCATGTTACAGTCTGCGCTGGAAACAGTGATACATTTCAACTGTACTCTAGTCAGACGTATCATTCTAGAAGAACCAGCAATAATGCACTAATGAGGGGAAGAAACATAATAGGCCCATTCAAAATGTCAGCTGCATACCAAGTAACATTAGCACTGCTTCTAAAAAGGTCAACATCATTTCTCCTAGCAAATCAGTGTTAAGCTAAACTAAAATAGGACAGTAATTAATGGATTAGAGATTAATTAAATAATGTGTACACACAAGCCTTGAGCTTAGTGGAATTTAAATACTGTGTAACACTTACCCATACCAATATGGATTAGAATTCTGAGGAGGGCTAAAAAAAATAAAGATCTTAATGGCAGGTAATATTAAAAAATTACCAAACTATGTAAATTAAAAAAAAAATAGTAAGCAAACTGTTTTCTTTTCTTTCTGAAAACAGCCCCACATCCAGGTACACAATCAGAGCAGAGAAGAGCCACTGTTTTCAGTGATATGATTACAGTGGTCCAGCAAGCACCCTGCTGACTCACCACTCAGCAATCAGCTATCCTGCCATGTTAGTTTAAAGTTTTCACCTATAACTACTAATAATTTGCATACTTAAAATAAAAAGTCAAATGAACTTTTAAATATCCAAATGCATGTTTAATGGTATCCCAGACATGTTACTAGTCCTCTGTAACCCCCTCCTACTTTAACATTTAGCCTTGGAGAGCATTGTAATCAGGGTTTATTGCATTGCATAGTGATGCTCATCTACAGAGTTTGTTAAATGGATGACGACCCACCAAGGATCATTGTCCACTTACCTATTGCACTATAGCATCCTGTTACAGCCTTGATTAAGCAGTAGTTCCTTGTCTACAGTTTAAATAGGTACTCAAAACATTGTGCCTGAAAATGGCCTTTGAAACAAGACATCTTATTCCATCAAATTCTGAAGGATCAATAAAAAAAAAAAAAAAATTATGTAAACCAGTTTAAAAGAAACATGGCTTTCAACTGTGTATTTAGATTTTACCCGACATTCAGTTTTACCAAATTTTAAGCACAGGAAATTTGTAAATATAAAACAGACAAGGGCCTTGAGATGGCAGTGGCTACAGCTCAGATCTATAGTAATAAACTAAGAGGGGGCATACCAGTAATAAGTGGGGTAGCTCTAACATGAGGAAGTAAAGCCCTGCTTTCCTACCAAGATGACTACTTATGTACAGAGATACAAGGCATGGTTAGTCAATAATGGGGGGAAAAAGTTGCATAGAGGTCAAAGACTAGAGACTGACAACATATTATGACAACCAAATAAAATGATAATGTAATAAACAGTCAGTAGTTTTATGGCAACCTAATCATTTCTGCATTCCATAGCTTTGCCTTGTGGGCACCAAAGGTTTTTGCAAATGTCAATGAATTACTGAAGATGAACTTTGTGATCCTGTATGTTTGTCACAAATGACAATACGAGGTGATACTGAATAAATCAACCTCAATTATTTACAACATGAGTTAGGTATATACATTTTTATATAGGGTCAGGCAGGCTACAAGAGCAACCACAAATCATTTTAGCCAGTAAATAATTTATAAACTTCAAACCTGTACTTGAAGAGAGAATAAATCTATTGCTAAACTGTTTTATTTCATGAATGATTTTTTGAAACATTGCTATAGAAAAAAACAAGTCTATTATAATGTCCAATTTTAATGGTCTCATTGCCTGTCTGGAAAAAGAATAACAATTCCCAATATAGTGACATGGGTGGTTTTTGTTCATTTGTCAATGCTCCTACTACTGTGCCATCTTATAATTTAGCTACATCTATAAGAGATAATATGTAAATTATATGTAAAATAGGCTGCACAAATTGGTGGATGTATCCAGTGTTAAAGGTGCAAGATGGGTTCAGCCAAGGAAAGATAAATTTATGCACCATTATTTTCCACCTAGTATTGTATTTAGTAAAAAAAAAATGCTAAAAGTGTCAGCTGTCTAGGATCTGTCATAATGGAAAAATGATAAGTTACATGCTAGCACCTAATGCAGCATGACATCTATTTTACTCTTCAGATAGCCTTATTATTAACAGATGATATAGCAACAGCTCTAAAGGAAAAAGTGATAGCTAGAAGGTTAATGAGATCTCAGCAGGGCCTGAAATGCATTGTGTGGATCAGCAAACAAATGTTCAACAGATAAAAAGCATCCAAAATCAAAATAACAGTTCATGCATCACATGAGAGCAGATGGCAGTGGCCATCATTAGGTAATTAATCACTTTGAGGATATGCCAACAGGATGTGTCCAAAGTGGTATTAGGCACATATATTTGTTGGACTTTGATAAATATATTTATCCTGCATATGGGTCCCTTTACATATTGCCATGCATTAGGCTTTTTTACTCCCTGGGCATATTCCCTGATAAAAAAATAACACCCAATTAAAAGATATTGGGCCTAATTTGTTAAAGCTCTCCAAGGCTGGAGAGGATACATCAGTGAAGCTGAGTTATCCAGCAAACCTGGAATGGATTTCTTAAAACGAATTTGCTATTGGTTAGCAAACGTTTTTAATCCCGGACCAGACTCACTCCAAGTTACTGGATCACCCAGCTTCACTGATAAAAGTATATTCTCTCCGGCCTTCGAGAGCTTTAATAAATCAGACCCATTGCATCCCTCTGTTCTCCAATTTATGGAGCGGTCTCTGCCATCCTCCTCCAGTTACATCCCTGGAACTGTTTATCAATTACAACTTCTGCTGCTTGATTATCAAGTAAAGTTTTGATATCAAAATTTAGTAAACTGATCAGCCTCTTCTAAACATGCTAAACTGGAAGGACTGCACAAGCTATTTTGAGTCCAAGTCTTTCATTCATAAGGTCTAATCACCCATGATGAGATAGAAGCCAAGTTACACTGTACATAGGGTTACTCACCGAGACATGTGATAAAGCTGTGCAGTAAAAAAAAATATTCAGGGCATTTGACAGCCAGTCAAAGAAACATAGGAGTTGGAAAAATAAAGAAGCCACGGAACATTTGCTTCCACAGGCAATGGAAAGAGCTCAAAAGTAGTTAAGTACTTTTAGTCATGCTTTATTTGCAATCCCTGGCATCTCAGATTTGACCAACCCTGTTAGATAAGTTCATGCAAGGCGTTAACCAGATTCAACTTGAGAAACCCCAGATACCAGGCCACTGTGAAGAATTAAAGCAAACCTCTCAAAAGCCTAATGCAGCAGTTTACCTTTGGCAAATGCCAAGCAATTTGAAAACAGAAAAAAAAAAAAACACAAAGCCGTTTTCCTCCTGGGATTTCCACTGATTTCAAAAATAGTTTAAATACCTATGGTCTCTCATTAGCAAAATGAAAAAAGCTCCTGAATTCAGAGCAGAGTCACCACTCTGATGTAGAATGATGTGTCTGTTGCACTTCAGTTGCATAGATAAATGTTGCAGGTGGCTTGGCTATTAACATTGCTCTACTTATTCTACAAGTCCACAGCTTGTCACCAGGTTACAACTTGTATTGCTCCACAGTTTTCTCTGTTCCTTCCTATGTGAGCTGCAGTGCCTAAAATGGGGAAGTTTTGAGACATATGAAGGCTCATGCATTACATAGTAACTGTATGTTGCACCGATTTAGCCCTTGGTTGTACTTGAAGCTAAACATCTGCATTGTTGGAAATCAACAGCTCTGAACAAGCTTCACAAGCAGTCACTTTACTCACTGTGATACTTAACAGATGCTACACCACTCTGAAATTACAATGCCAGTAAGACAATGGCAACTCCATAAGAAAAGTATTTAGAATTAGGAAGTACTTGACATGGCCATAGGCTAGTCCACATTAAATGATTGCCAATGTTTAATAGTGATTGCCTGGATGCTCACTGCAGAGCTTCACCACCGTCCCACCTTTACACCACTTGCTGGGTCATATTAGAGCAACATGTAACATACATGTGACCAGAAAGCAGGTGGGAAGACAGCCACTGCCTGCAGGTCCAGAGTACTTCAGCCATTGCAGCATAGGCAGAATAGAAGAATGTGTGCAACACCGAGCAAAAGGATTTGTAGGAGTGGGTGACCAGTTACCTATAAATTAACACAAACACTAACAATAACAAACAGAATACAAAAAGCAGAGGACACCACCACTACCAGCTACGGAATGACCATTATGCACTGTATCTCTGTGAGTAGAAGGAGGCCGCCTTGGTAAAGAAAGTGCTTTGTTTCCTCAAGAAAAAGCTTTGTGCAAGGAGAAAAGTGAGCACACAATCCACACAAAGTCCTTTATAGCTTTAAGTACAGTAGGATCTCACCTATCTGGCTCTCAACCATCCAGCCTTCGTACTATCCAGCCTAGTACAGGGTCTAGAAAAAAAAAAAAACAATCTTCCTTGTAAAATGCCGGGGCGGCCATCTGCTGTGGTGCTCCTGCATAGTGCACGTGTAGACATCCATGCTACCTGCTCTTCGGAACTGTGAGCAGATGTCCGCGGGTGCAGAGAGAGGAACACTGCCCGTGTGTGGAGGTGAGTATTATACTTTATTAATGGGACTCCCGACTATCCGGCTTTTTTGTTATTCGGTCTAACCTGCCGCAACATTCCAGTTCATTCCATACCTGAGTATTTCATTTCATGCATGCTCATGCATACTTTAATAAACACAGGTCAACATGTCATTTTCATCTGATATATATTTATGCGAGCTTTGTAGTATTTTTGATGCAGATTTCAAATCTGTGTTCAGTTTTTCTCTAGCACGTCTAGTTTTTGTGATGCAGCTACTTATTTATTGTGTGAAATTCGTTATAAATAGCCTTAACATATTACATTTAACAACAGTTTTCTTTTTTTAAGGTTAGAGACCGCACTAACTGCAATTGATTTTATTTTTCATCATGCCTAGAAATTGCCTTAATGATCCAGTTTCTATTACGTGTGTGATTCATTCACGACCAAAGCACAACATCGCCAAATTACCACAGACCCCAAAAATATATACAAATTATATTTCGGCTATCCACTTGGTGACCAAGATAAATCTTGGGCTCCACATGTCATCTGTACCAGTTGTTCCAACAAGACTTCATGACTCGCTAAATTGGCGTAAAGCAGCAATGCCATTTGCAATCCCGATGATGTGGAGAGAACCACTTGACCATCTAATTGACTGCTATTTTTGCAGCGTCAACAAAAGTGGATTCTCAGGTAAAACTAAGCACAAAATTTTATATCCCAGCCTTGTTTCTGCAATCAGTCTGCAATCAGGCCTTTTCCCTATGATGATTTATTGCCAGTTCAGGTACCGACATATGATGGGCTTGCTTCTGTAGAAGGTGATGAGGAATGTGCTGGAGTTGCAGCTAGTTACAACCCCGAATCATCTGATCCTGACTACTTGGCTGATGAAGATTCAGAACCAGAGACCCTTACACAAACAGAGCTGAATGATCTTGTTCGTGATCTAAATCTCCCCAAAGACAAAGCAGAACTTCTTGCTTCAAGGCTTAAACAGAAGCACTTGCTTGCTAAGGGTGTAACTGTAACTCCCTACAGAAACAAAATCATAACTTGACCACGTTCTTCACTAGTGATGGGTCACTGCGCTACTGTCATGATATAAATGCACTCCTTAACAGTTTGTCACAAGAGCATGACAACATGTAGTTACTACTTGAAGCAATCCAGTATAAAACACACCAGTGGAACATCTGTGGGGATCTAAAGGTCATTGGCTTGCTGATGGGAATGCAAGGAGGATTCACAAAATATTGCTGTTTCCTATGCCTGTGGGACAGCCGATCTACGGGAGACCATTATGTCAAGCGTGATTGGCTACCAAGAAATACCTATAAGCCTGGAACAAGCAGTGTCAAGTTTCTGCCTCTGGTTGATCTGCATATAATATTTCTGCCACCTCTCCATATCAAGTTAGGCTTGATGAAGAACCTTGTAAAGGCCATGGGTAAATCAAACTCCATGGGTTTTCAAAAGTACCTTGTTGAGAAGTTTCCAAACATAAGCACTGCAAAAATGAGGGATATTTATAGGGCCACAGATCAAGTCTGTTTTGCAGGATGATGTTTTCAAACATCTGAGCAGCAGAGATAGAAGCTTGGGATGCATTCAAGTGGCTGTGTGAAAATTTCCTGGGGAACCATAAGTCTCCTGTATACAAGGAAGGAGTTCGGAATCTGCTTGATTCATACCAGAAACTGGGTTGTCACATGTCATTAAAAATACATTTCTTGCACTCACATCTAGAATTCTTCCCGGAAAATCTTGGTATGGTGAATGACGAACAAGGAGAACGTTTTTACCAGGACAATCAGTTAATGGAGCACCACTACCAAGGTTTCTGGAATGAAAGTATGATGGGTGACCACTGCTGGATGCTGTACTGGGACAATCCAGACAAAGAGTACACAAGAAAATCATACTCTAAGCATTTCTGAAGAAACAATGGTACCTGACTGACACTGTTCAGTAGATCTATACCACAGTGTGCCTTCATTTTCTTCACACTGAAGATGTATGAACATTCACTTCAATGGTGCTTACGTTTTAGTACAAAATACATGTATGTACAATGTTAACTATAATAGTACTCCTAACTTAGGAACTGTACGTGTTAGGGAAAAAAATCAGATCTGAAATCTACTCAAAATACTGATTTAGAAAAGTTTGCTGTGGTTTCTGATGATTATCAAAACTAATTTTTTGTTGACCTATGTAATTTTTTTTAGCATTTGAGCGTCACAAAACAGAACATTTTTAGCATTGTGACTATGCTTTTTGAATGGCACAATAGAAGGAGGGGAGGAGGCACAAAGAACTCGGTTCTATGAGAAACAATGTTCCCTTACAGAATGGAAATGCTCCCCGGGACATAGTAACTTTTCTAAAATACTAGAGGGGAGCTTAAATTGCTCTGAGTGCAGCTCTTTCCTCACCCAATGAAGAGTTCTTCATAGGAGATTATTGAAAGCGAATATCCAGCGACATTCAGGTATTTAACATTTGAAAAGACTATTCCCATTAAACAATATTTAACTGCATAATTTTTATCCCTGAATGTTGAAATTTATACTATGGGATTACTATCTTCATACTTATTGTATTGATAGTACAAAACATAAAACCCTATAGGGCAGGATATTTTGAAAGAAGTTGCCAATTTAACCAAGCCATAAAAGTAGGAGGCGTATACCAAATATCAATTACCAGATAATCAAGCACACAGAAAAAAACACAACACAATTTGTAACCATAAAACTGTACATCCGTAACACTTGTAAACTGGTAAAGGAGGTTTTACCCGTACTGTTGGCCGTTTCATAAGGGTGTGTAAAATACCACAAATAAACTTGCCAAATAAACAGAAGTTAGTGCAGCAGGAAATGAGTTTCCCTCCTAGAAGGCAAGTGTTGGCAAAATGCTTCTAATAGCATAGCATACACTTCTTAAAACAAGTCCTCTGGAAATACCAGCTGTTTTCCAACACAAACTGCTAATTTGTAACTCTACTTGGTTTTCTATTCCAAAAGCCATTCTCCAATGACCTAACATCACCTCTTCCTAAACACACCAATATCCTTTCCCTGATCTCACATCCTTAAATATTGTAACCACAACTATGCAAAATATTCCATCTTCCAAGAATGTTTTTTTGTTCATAGAAGCAGAAAACAGACTACAGACAATAACCAAGTGGTCTACCTTTTTATTCCACCCATGTTTATCCCAAGCATCTTCAAATTCACTTACTCTCTCTCTATTTTTCAACCATCCACTACTCTTCTGGTAAAATAATGCTTTCTAACACTGTTTTGTGCATTCCACACGCCAGTTTAAGGTGTTGAAAGTGATTATCTGCTCTAGTGATTATTTGCTGCTGTTGTTGCTTTGATGCTAGCACTTTTGATAGCTCTATCAGTTTTTTTTATCTTTCGCTGTATTAAAGAACCTGGTCAGAATGTTTTAGTTTTTAGGTATAGATTTGCTTTAAAAGCCATGACTAGCCATGACTTTCATAGTCCATTAGACTGACAGCACATTGCCTTTTCTTCAGGAGATAACAGAAATTATGTTAAGGCCCCGATTATCATCCTGACCTTCCCAACACAATTGTCTCAATGAAAACATATGTTGGTACTTCTTTAAATCTCCTAAATGAAAACTGAGAGACATCTGACCTCTTATACAGGGTCTTGACATATGTCAACATACAAACCTTAGTATTCCACATCAAAAATGTTATTGGTTGTTATGTAAAATACCACTTTTTACCATCTTTAATAACGAATATACAAGAGAATTAAAAAAAAAAACATAACTTTTCTTGTTTTCACATAATGTAGCAGGTGACAGTCTAGCACTAATCAGTATCAGGGACACTTTCCCATTCCCAGATCTGAACACTTTTTAATTTACCATCCAAAAACAATTAATAAAGCATAAGGATTAATTTACTTTTTAAGACTGTATTTAAAAAAACATCCCAGGTTTAGCTATCTTGCGCGTTAACAGTAAAATGCTAGTCTTGCACTAAAACTCATATTTCACCTTTGACAATAGAGAAAGGAAAGTCAGATTTTAAAGGTTACATTGACATTATTCGCAGCACATAACTATACAGAGACTATGATGTAAGATTCCGTGTGTTGCAATGTTAATAAGTCGTTTGAATGCCAGCGCTCCTGATAAATGCCAGTCCCTTGCACTATTAATCTATGTGATTATCTATTAGCTTCTAAATACATACATTTTACTATTAAATGTACAAGGCTTAAAATTTTTATACAATGACACCATTGGTGATACGTCGTCTTCATTTACAAAGGACTAAAAAGCAAGACTATAGGAGTCCATGTCAAACAGTAAGTGCCATAGAAACCCGAAGGAGGACCTAGACAAACTTAAACAAAAGAGGGGATGAGTATTGGGACTGGAGCATTACATGACCACAGCTTTAAGAGTAAAGAGCAAAGTAAGGCCATTATTTGCTACTATAACCCTGTTAGCTACAGTTTAAATACCATAAAGTTTCAAAAAACACGTAGGATTCTTGTTGAACCCACAGTAGTGCCCAACTTAATCTCTTTATTTTATTGCCCACTCCTTTTGAGATGCCTTTATAGCTAATAGATATGTTATAAACAATATAATAAACCTTAACTAAAAATTATTATTGTTAGCTTAGTTTTGGAGAAATTACAGGTGTTATTTATTCTACAAATCCCACAAATTCTGGATAAGACATACTTACTTAGAAAGGGACACACCTCCAGCTTTGCCAATCATATCTTCGTGATGTAAAACAGCATTGTTCCATGGAATCATGAGGAACTTTAACAGTGTTCTCATCCATCGTTCTGGATGTAAAACCAGCTGTTCATAATGTACTAACATGCACCTGTCATAGCCCACTTCCATGCACTGATTATACATGGTTTCTATAGCACGGTTCCACTTGGTTAAGCAGTCTCTGTAGCTGTTGAGATCAAATCCAGCAATAGTCACTTTTCTAGAAATCATAGAGTGCACCGAAGCACGCCCATCTCTTACCATAAGCAGAAATTTGGCATTAGGAAAAATTTTGGCTAGGTACGATAAAGATTTTAAAGCAAATGGATCTTTATTACACAAATAAGGTGCTGGTTCTCCATGCTTAACTATTATTTCCAATAAAAAAGCCTGCATGGCGGAGTCCAAAACTTCATCTGTTACACCAGCTTCATCTAGGCGAATTTTTTCTTTGCTTGATCGCGCCCACATCTGTTTGACTGCCAAAATCCGAGGGATAACCCTGGTTTCTTCTCCACACCTAATCTCTGGATGGGCATCAAGCATGGCACGCATAAGAGTAGTTCCACTGCGAGGCACTCCCCCAATAAATATTAATGGCATGTCCTTATTATATGAAAAGCTACTGTTTACCCTCTGCTCAGTTCTCAGTGTTGCTTTGGGGATTTCCATTTTGACTGGCTGACTACGTTCCTCTATTCGATGATGGCACTCCATTGCATGTTGTCCTAAGTAGAACACGGTCACTGAGCTTATTACAAGGCATGCCAGCAGCAGGTTTTGCTTCAGTTTTCCAATCATTTTGACAATGTCTCTGGAGGAGACAGAGGGGAAGTTATCTGCTTTCTTTACAACCTCATGACCAGCAGATTTTACTCAATGTGGTGAACGCCATCTAAAAAAAAAAAAAAAAAAAAAAAAGGATGAGCAAAGGGTAAATATTACACACAAAGCAAAAAACTCTACTTTGCTAAACAGTTGGACTGCTTGTAAAATTGTTTACTCACAAAACATAGTTAAACTACTAAAAAAACTAAACTGTTTCCTTAACAGAAAAAAAACAACCCCACAGGTCTTCAACTACAGACTACAATCTACTTCCAAGCATCCAACAACTTGAGAGAAATCAGCTTTCTTGGCTGGGAAAGTAACAAGGTCACACTGAAGAAGCTTCAGAAACTAAATTAAATCAGCCTGGTTTCTTAGGAGGTGGGTTTTATGTGTTAGTTGTAATCAAAGAAAACTAAATATTCCTCTATATTATACAGAGACAAGTGTAGAAAGAAATTAAATATAACTTGTCAAGTTGGAAGAACCTATTAACTTTTATACATATAGAACTATACATTTTCTTTAACATTTTAAATCCCAGCAAAAAATAATGAATTTATAAACACAAGGCTGTATGGGCTGTTGAAGATAAACATATCAATATAGAAAGACAGGTCAACATCACACAGGACCATCTTAAACCTCTACAAAATATTTCATACTGGTGCACTTCTGGCCAGTATAAAAACCTGTTTCTTTGATTCTCCACATCACTAAATATGTCACAAGTTTACACAAGAAGGAACAAATGCAATGCAACCAGCACATCTATGGACCAGCATGCTGCAATATATTACACTTATTCTCCTGGGTTTAGGTATACACTAGGAGGAAGACTTACTGAAAGAAATATTTTCCGCCAATGGCTAATCTACAATTATGGTTAAAGATATTGGAACCCAATTGCATGATATAACAACTGAAAAATATTGAGCTATTAAAATAGTCTCTTACACTGTAAAAACAGAATGATATAGCTGAAAAAACACTGTATAACATACGGACCTAATTAGGTGGTGTATTTTTATATATATATATATATATATAATATATATATATATATATATATATATATATATATATATATATATATATATATACACACACACACACACACACACACACACGAAGAGTAGGCAATACAAAAAAGCAACAAATATACACCAAACAAATCATTAAAAAAAAACATGTCCTTACCAATATTTGTTAACATGAAATATGAAATTGTGCTTCTTTGGCATTCTGTGACCAGTAAACCCAAGACTAACCAAATATTTTACTAGATTATGATAGGACACATAACAATATTTGACAGGCAGAGCGAACAGTGAGTCAGTGCATTGGATCACCCAACAAAGAGTTTATGTATTAATGTTACAGGGAAAAGGGAGCAAACATCGCTCAGAACACAATTCTATTATCATCTAATGACGCACATTGTCATTATTTTTAGATTCTTCCACTGCCTGGAGAAGGTCAGCATCAAATGACAGAAACCAATGATTGCCTATACATAGGCTTTTTAATGGACAAACAAGAAACAGGTAATTGATTTCTTAATCTGAGGGATTATCTTCTCTAGATTTTTTGTTAAAAGTACCAAGTATTTATGTGAGTGGGTAATACATGTTCTTTGTAATATAAACATTAAAAAGCAGTTTGTTTTAGCTAAAAAAAAGGCTTAAAGTGTACATGAACTCAAAAATGGGTTATCTCCCATAAATAGATTTCAGGCACTCCCACCACCAAGCCCAACTTTGATTACCAGCAGCTTTGTGTGACAATGGTACACTGCCTGCATCCTCTGTTACCAATCACCCCCTGGTAACAGAGGGTGTAGGCAAATGTAAATTTCTTAAGAGGAATGAATTTTCTTTAAATCAGCATTCCCTTGGTTAGAGTGTATTTTAGCACTGAACCATACTTACCATCCCTTGCACCATGCATCTTTGGCCATCTTGATTGGCCTCGACGGAATGATGCAAATCCCATGCATGCTCACAGAAGTTCATTCATGGGTAGCTCAGAATATGTTCTAAATAACAATGAACGGGCAGGCTCAGGGGTAGACATAATGAGGTGCAAAGTGTGCCACTGCACCAGGAACCCATGCTCTCCTCAGCCAGCAGGGGCCCAAATCAATTTGGTGGGGGGGCTCCCAAGTAAGTTCCACATAGAAGCCCACTGTTGGCTATGTCAGCCACTAGGCACGCTAGGTCAGTGTTCTTGTAAAATACAAATGCATACCTCTACTGCTTTAAAGAGGCGCCTGTTCTGTTTTCCTTTTTATTTTAAGTTTCACTTTAAGTCTGGTTAGAACAAATGATGCAACCCCCAGAGTCAATTAACATGTTAGGCAGACACTAAAAACATCCTCACAAAACATCGAAACAAAACATCGCCCTTACAAATACTGTGCTAACGCTATGGACACAGGTGCAATAAAATCACTAGCAATGTCAGCAAGGCCTCTTTAGAGAGGGGAGGAGGAATGAAATGCAACCTGCTGCATCCTCCCCCATAGGAAACCGGGGTCATTAGCTGATGTTCAGTGGTGGGAGACAACATCTCACAGAGTGACACCAGGGGACAGTTGTACACATGCTAGATTTGGCCCAAAAAAAACACTGGCATGAAAAATTAAAGAATTTTAAAAATATATATATATTCATTTTACACCTGTTTCTGGACTATGCTCACTTCAATGGGCTTTACTGAATGATCTTGATAAAGCTCAAAATCCCAAATTTCACTTTCATGCAATTAAACGTTAAACTAAGCTTACCTCAGAAAACTTTGCTCAGCTATGATATGATTTGCCCAATAAACAGTTCTCAAACAACAGCAGTTTGGCCAAGTCTGTGTACTCATGAGGGCAAAAAAAAAGTTTCCACATTTTAAGTTTATATACATTTGGTTGCAAAATGCAATACTTAAATACCAGTACTATTATTATACAAATAACATTTGAAATGAAACAGGAAAATAGGTGGCCACACACAAGTAGAATGTCTGCACAAGTGAACAGCAGTTAAAAAGCTTCCAGGGAAAAAAAAGATTTATTTTGTGATTTATAAATTTCTAAAACTAAACTGGTCCTTTATCATGTGGCCATTTTAAATACAATTACAGTAAATTTCATTTTTTTTTTTTAATATTACAGTGCTCTGCAATAACAGACTCAAGGCTAAAGATTTTTTAAGCAATAACCAGTAGAGGTACATTTTTACAGGTGTCCCGATTCGCAACACCAAACAAAGGTTGTTCACAATGAAAAACAAACCAAAAGCAATGGTGTGGCTATATTTAAGTGAGCTTAGAATAGAGACTACAAAGTGAAAGGGTTTTCTTATAATTTAAGGGTACTTGTCTGGGTACTTAACATTTTCTATATATGCAAGCAATCTAAATTTAAAAAGACTTGACCACTTTAGCAGATGTAAAGGAAATAGTTATGGTAAAAACGCAACTGTGGAGATTCTAGTCTGAAATTCCTAGACCAATGCATTCTCTGCTTTCCAGGGAGTGTCTGGGTCAGAACTAATGACTCACCCTTTAATATACTTTTTTTTACAAATACAGTCTGTCCCTGTACTTAGAGAATTCTGTAATGAACAGTGTTCTCTGCATACTTTGGGTTTTCAATTTAGGCCTCCTAAAACCAAATTTTTGTCTGCAATCAGAGAAAAGCAGTTCGCTTTTAAGAACCCTGCCGTCACATACAAAAACATAAATATACACAATACACTAAAAACTACCCCAGGCACCATGCACCTTAGTTGCCCTCATCACAGTGAAAAAGCAATGTTATTATGCTATGCATATCAGTGAATGATTCAAGAAAATCAGTAGACAAACATTAAATTGTGAGCCCCCTTAAGGGAGCTCTGAATGATATGTTGGCGCTTTATAAATACTGGCTAAAAAAATAATAAAGTAAATATCACAATAGGGAAAGTTGTGAAATAATTCTCCCTATTAGAAGGTGGCACTTTGAAAACAGGCGTTTGGGGGAAGTAACAAGACCTAGCTCTACTTAAACACTGATTCACCCTTTTAGCAGTGGTCAGCTAACCAAGGCTTTGCTTCTGGTTACATGGCCCTAGCACTGGAGGAAACCCAGAGCACCATTTTCTACAAAAAACTTTTCTATTGATGAACAGCAGGGTAAGACAATTCCAGCTTTCTAGTTACTAAATGCAATAATGCCATTGCGCTTTGTTTGCACATTCAATAAGGAGGAACGTTTGCAAAATGTGGACTGACCGTTTAAAATACTATTAGCAAAGAACATTATGAACATTATTCTGTATAGAGCTTCAATAACCACAGCCGGCAACAATATTGTGTGAAGCCCCCTCCCACGACCACTACCACCAACAGTTTGCTTTATATAAAAGGCGTGCTTTATATTATGTGAATTAATCCTCAATACAGTTTTTGTTGCTTTTGTCTGTATAGTATACAAAAGCCATGCTTGTGCTAAAAGTATTATATGGCTAACAGGTTTTCATTGGCCATAGCCAAAATTGGCGCAAAAAAAAAAAAAAAAAATGACCTCAGCGATAAAGACAGAATGGGAGTGCAGAGATTCCTAGCATACGTCAAGCATCCCAGGAGGCTTTTGGCTACTCCTTCTGCACATGCCTGACATCGATATCAATATTGGGAGACCCGATCCAGCAAACCTTCAAAGAGTCCGACATATCTGCAAAAGTAATGGTGAGGTTTGTTTTTTTCTTAGTTTACTTCCACTTTAAGCGCCAGCTGATTAGGCTACAGATTTACTGTGGGTTCATAAGAAGGGGAAATATGTAGCACCCTCAGGCCTCACAAAGATGTCCAAGTAAAGAATAGTTTTGGTTTCCCAACGCATCCGGCTATAATCCACAGCTAAAAATATTTCTACTTTTGTGCAAAAACCTGTGTTGTAAAAGAAATTGTATTCAAATCAAACTCTTATTGGAAATGTTTTAGAATAAATAAAAGAATATGATAGCATACTTAAACTGAAATGACAGCATTACCTGAACGGAGTTGTAAAATCACATGTACTATAACGGAGGAGGATTTTATGTCTTTGTCTTCTTTACATGTTGTTGTAAATGGCTGTCAGTCAGCATTTGTGTTACTGAACAACATGGGTTGCTATTTGTTTTATGCCTACAGATGCAGCCAAATGACTCTGTTAAGATGTTGAGCAATAAGTCATTACAAAGACGCTGCACAATAAACAGATAAGCAAAGAACAGATGTGGTGCCTGTGATTTCCCAGGTAAAGATCGGTATGTGGTTGGTAAATGTAGATTTCAAATGAAGAAATACCCAAATATTCTTAGTCTATGCATTTTTGATCGAATATCAATGCATTTCACAGTAATGTTCTGCCTAACCAAATAAGCATGACTTAAAAAAAAAGGAAGCCAGCCAAAACCATTATTAACAAAGCCAAAATCCAATAACCCCTTCTGTTAACAATTAATCACAGAGATATAAAAGCCCCAGGGTTGCCAATTTTTTTAAAATTTCGTAGGCAAAGCCAAGTTGCAGTCATCAGCTGAGAATTTTATGCAAGCTTCAGGGACAGAAAATAATAATATAAACAAAGTCAGACCTGAAGTTTGCCGTAATAAAAGCATAGACTAATATAGGAAAATATTTGGCATAATTATTCCACACCCCCTTGGACTGTTCCATATTTTTTGGTGTTACAAGCTGGAACAAAATTGGTTCATGCAGAGTTACATTAGAGTTACATTACCAATCCCCACAAAGTACACAGTGATGAAAAAATTCTAATCCATAACAAAAACAAAAAGTTTTGATTGCACAGATGTTACCAATTTTTTAGGAAATTTTTAAACTTTATACAACTGTTTGTCTACAGAAGTGAATAAAAAGAGTCAAGAAAGCCAAGAAACTACCAAAATTAGTTTGGGATAAAGTTCTGGAATAGAACAAGAGCAAAAAAATTGATTGTATACTAAGCCAAAAACTGAAGCCTAGGTTGTAGGGAAAGTTGGGCAAAATGGCAACAAAAAGAATAACAGGGGATGGAGCCATGTTCTTTAGTATAAGGAAATTTATAATAAATACAAATCATTTCATATAAATTACTGAGAGATGTACCATTCAGAAAGTGATGGTGTGCAACCCCGCCAACCAGATCCCCAAAAACAACAAAAAGCCCACACAACTGCAACACTATACAACCAAACCTATAATTCGCCGATGTGGACACAACCATATTATAAAGTTAAGTCAAAGTCCAATTCACAACCTTACAAACTTGAGAAACAGAAGTCTGAAGGCAAAAGGCTTGAGAAGCACTGACTCAAGAGCCAAACGCCCAAAAAACTCAAGGCACAATCCTGGAGACGGGGAACTTTACCCTCTAATTCCAATTCCTGAACAATGTGAATACATTATTGAGAATTACACCAAAATGCACATTGGATATGGAAGTTTGAGGCCTTTATTAGTTTGCCAAAAATTATCTGACCTTTGTGGAAAACGTTTGTGTAAAGTACAAAAAATTTGTTTTTCTTTAACTGGAAGAAATGGGTCAAGTTAGTCAGTTTGAGTTTACAATCTGAAAAAATATACTTCATCTAATTTTTAATATCATACTAATGCATTTGTTGCACATAAGAAAGCAGCAAATGCCAGCAAGATATGTCTTGAGAGGCAGCTAAAATAGCACAAAGCTAGTTTGTTTTTGATGCAATATTTAAAGTTAAGGCTCAAGCCTAAATTTACATTACTGGACCAGCTAATATAGAAGTTAAATTGAGTTCATTCAAGAACAGGAAAAAAAAAAAAAACAAGAAGCCTCCTAAGGGGCAATATATGCATGAAGAACATGACTTGAGGCAGTAGGTGCAGGGAATGTGACTGGCCAGTGTGTGCAGGAAAGGTCTGTAGAAAGGATGATGTGCAGTATGTGTAGGAGAATGAAGGAAATATATATAGAAGTGAAGTACAGAGGGGTATGACTCCAGGGAGTATGTGCAAAGAGGAGCAATAGGCAGCATAGTGAAGTGGAAAGAGGTACATAATTTCCTGAAATTATTACAGCGCCTACCATGTCTCCATTTCTAAAATAACTGAAATCCAATGAAGGGAATGTAGGCCAAAGTCATGTGAGGCAATATGTAAAAGAAAGGATTTCAGAAAGTAAGCTATGAGATGGAGCCACAAATCAATTGTTTGAATATATAAATTATAACAAGAAATAGATCAAGTGTGTTAAACCCCCCCCCCCCCCCCCCCATGGTGGCCCTCTATTGTGCAAAATACACAATACAAAAACAGCAAATCTTCACATGCCCACTTGAAAAAGAAGAAATGAAATAAAAAAAGAAAGTGATCAGAAGCAGTCATTTTCACATTAGGTGGAAAATTCCACAGATAAAATTATATTAGAAAGTATAATGAGTACTGAAGAAACTGCTGGAGATATTGCTTCCTGTCTTGTCTCAGAAAGTCTGTTTCAAATATATGTGTATAGTTGCTTTCTTTTACTGACTCAGTCCACACAAAAGGAAAAACTATTACTTACTTGTGTTTCTGCAAGAGAGCAACATTTTCATTTACAGCAGAACTAAAGTTCACTTCACTCAGCAGCCCTCCAGGGATGCTCCTTTTCTGCCGACATCTTTGGCCATACTTCTTTGACATTTTTATTCATCCTAATTGGCCAACAGAATATTATTTAACTTTCATGCATGCTCATGGGAGTTAATTTATCCTGGCACCAAGGAATGCCTAGAATGAATGCTGTCCTGCTTATGTAGCTTAGGGTGACATTTAGTAGAAAAGGAGCTAGAAGGCAGAAGAGAAGTATTTATTACTTCTTAAAGATACAAGCACAGTATCTTCTGCATAAAACATCTACTTCTTAGATTGTAAGCTCTTGTGGGCAGGGTTCTCTCATTTGCAACCTGTCTGTCATTTGCAACCCCTATTTAATGTACAGTGCTGAACAGGTGAAATATCTTGTAGCTGTGGGATGGACCATGGGTCATGACAATGAGAAACCAGCAGCAGTGCAGGAACACAATGGGTACTATGGAGCAGAGGTGATCTGGGAGTAGAAGCTTGAATGCATTGCGACTGGAGGGAGGAGGTGATGTGAAGAGTCAATTAGTTTGTTACCTTGAAGGATGTGCTCCTCATAACTTAGACAGAGCTGTCTGAGCAAAGAATTATAGAAGGGACATTACTGAAACCAGTCACCCAGCACATGGAGTCAGATGGGGTGACCAGTGTTCATTACAGGAAGTTTAGTAACAAAGCCGCAATACAAAAATGCAAAATCTGCTTGATAGGAGCCTGTATAAACACACTTAAAATCAAAATGGTCTATATGAATGCATAACTTTCAGGACCATCTTTATTCCAACTTACTGTGAATGCCATCATACTAATCTTTCACAGGTAACAGTGAAGTATAGATATGCATTACTCGTTTTGTCTCTACTACTACTATTCTCTTTGCCCTGCAATGCTGGTACTTAATTCTAGGACAATTCTGACTTACTCATTTTTTCCACAAATGTAACTGCTATTAATGGCTGCATAGCCAACAAAAATTTTACCAGAAGCCAATAACAAATAGAGAAGACTGCGTGGCAGAAAGTCTAGAAAATGCAACAAGGACATTGCTCACTGTACAAATTTAATTTTGTTTAGACATTCTTTCTAACCCAAACCATATTTGATCGAGCACAGCTGTCACGCTGCAAGGAAAATTTTTATATTCCATAAGAAACCAAGTAAAGGAAAGCGCAAGGAGAACAAGAGTGTAAAATAGCTTCAGAGGGAGAGGAAGAAAGAACCTAGAGCCTAGAACAAAGTAGTCCTTGCCATTTGTTTGATTATTACAAATACTAAATTTTATTTATAAACTACCAACATATTACTCAGCACTGCACAATGAAAAGGGGTTACAAATGACAAATCTGCATAGTAAGTACCAACAATGAAACATGAGGAAGAAAGGACAAAGGAGCTTACATTAAAAACCATTATATTGAAATGTAAACCACCGAGAAAGAAAGAAAACAACAGTTTATGGTTAACACAAGCCAAGCACACCTAACCTTAAAGAATCGAGAGATATCTTCCTGCACTATAAACGTTATTAGATTTTCCAAGTACATTACTAACAGATTCAGGTACAGGTTTTTAGACATATGCGAGATTCTCTTTTCTCTGAATGAATATTTGTAAATGTAACATTAGTATAGCTATTAATGATGTGATTTAATGATCTGCCATGCCAGAGTGACAACTACAGGCCACTATTCTTTACTATGGGAGAATGCAGCAGGGCACCAAACCCTTCATTCTGTATGGCACTCATTCCTTCTACTGTCACTGGAAATGATCACTACCTTCATTTCCTGCAAAAAATATGGAGTGCATATGCTAACCTCAAAGAAGTTGTAGTAGATATTTGTGAGCTCTGTACCTTGGGAGCTAATTGCAGTGTCAATAAATCTACTAGATACGTATGCAAAGATTTATTACTGCTTTTCATTCTTAGAATTCAGAAATGGTCAGGAGCATGTTTCAAAATGGCAAAGTAACAGTTTTAGTCAGCAGGGGAAAATGTGTAAATCGTATATAATAAAACGTAAATTAAAAACATAATCACATAATAAATCTGGGTCATAATTTGTCTCAATGTTCCTGTTTTGACTGCCCTGCAGCAAGACTGATAACTCTACCCCACTGTACATTGAAACTGACTCAGCTTTTAACTAATTTTGCAAGGCAAATTTCCAGCTATTAGTTTACAAGTTTCTCTTGTCCCTGTAATGAACTATATAATAAAGAGCAGTATAACAGCTGTACAAAATCAGAAATCCCCACACACCCACAAGATGCATGTCATGACCGGCAGAAATCAGTGCTTTCATATTCATACAAACTACTTGTGCTGCCATAACAGGTTAAGTAAGGCAATAGAATTAGGAAACAAAACATTTAGACATTAAAACGATAAGAGTTTTTACCCTGTTAGGAATAAATATGGTGATAGTTGTAGAGTAGCATATATTTGTAAATCAGTGTTACATGGAAAATACATTTTAATTTATTTCTTATGAGTGACTGTGTGGTTGGGACATGGGAAACATGTTGTCGGTCAGATCTTCAATTCAAAAATATACCAAAAAAGAATAGGTTTTCTACTTACACATAGCACATTTTTGTAAACACAAGTCTTGCTCCCCTACAGTGGACCTATACTTACCTGGGTTGCCTAAGCTCTTCTGTGTATGCATCCCAACAAAGTACAAGTTTGCCATTACTTCGCTGGCAGCCTTCAGTCTGTCAGCGACCTGAGCGTCGCCATATAAACCGTGGGCCATTCAAGATGCTCAGTGAATTTTATTTGATGTATATGATATATATGTTGTGATATGTATATTGTGAGCTTATATCTATTCATATGCTTCAAATGGTTCAATACAAAAATGCAATAGTCTTGTCTACAGCTCCTTATTAACCACAGATTAATACTTTTGAAGAAGCTGCACAAAAGATACAGAATCACAACTAGTGAACAGGTAATATAAAAACAATATGCCAAATACACAAGAACTCAAACATATTACATTAAACTGCAATGATTATTGATACATTCACACATCCTAATGTTTTGCAGAATACAAAATTTATTTCCTTGTAGCACAATAAAAATGCCCCCCAAAAAAGCGCATCATGAAATAAAAGACAGCAACTGCAGAAATATTTATTTTCAGTGTTCATCAATTTTACAAGCCTGGCCTGTGCTGGCCTAAATTACACAGTGATATATCTTTAATATTATATTTCATTTCCTAATGGACTGTGTAATACTTTAAACCTGCTCTGGAGAAAATTGATGTCAAGCTAATTTTCCTTACATCTGTAAAACAACCCATCCGTTGCATCATATGATAATGTACAAATTATTTTGAATGTGCAAGATGATAAACTTAGCACTATTCAGTCCTTAAAGATAATGCAACATTTACATATAGACATTCTGACCTCACCATAAATTTTCAAAAAAAAAATAAAGACAATAAAGACAATAAAAAATAAAGAAAAAGCACACTGTTTGACACTTTTTGGCAACTTCACAACCCATTAAGGCATAAACTACTCTCAGCAACAGTGTGTGTGGCAAATGTGATCTTTCACACACCAGTACAACACTGCATCCTGCTACATTAGAATGACATGCCAAAATACAAAATGTGGACTTAAGTGAATTTGTCACATATACTTATAAGCACATGAAGTCTACTTCTTAACAGGAAGGGCACATACATTCACTCAGTGGCCTTTTTGTTAGGTATATCTTTCTAGTACCAGGTTGGACCCCCTTTTGCTTTCAGTAGTTCAGTAATTCAAAGGAAAGCAAAATATTCAAACATTCTTCAGTTCATACAGTGAATGTTTGGGCTTGTAAAGAAGAATGCAGACTAGTGTTCAAGCCCAGAAAAGCTGGGTAGGAAAAAATTGTAGGCGGGTGGCAGACCCTGTATTGTACCACCCAAAAACACCCAGGTGGTTACTGAAAAGTGCCGGGTGGTGCACCCAGCTAAAAGGGCCTGGGGAGAGCACTGCAGACATTTTGAAAATTCTAATATTCCCTTTTTTCACTTTCTGTATAAGAATAACACAAATTTGCGCATTCTTTCTTCACGTTTTAATTTGGAATAGAATGTGCAGTGTTCCCAATGCATTTACATGTATAGAGAAAAAAAAAGCTATTAAAAAGATTTTGAGCTTTATTCACTTTTATTATTTACACACTGCTATTATTCTGAAGACAGCTAAAAATTGTTACGTTCTGAAAATGGTTAATAAGTAAATAGTCCTTCCCTTTTTCTCTTTCTTTTTTTTTTATTCTTAACTCCTTTTTTTAATTAGTTAATTTGTTTGTTCTTTTATTTTTCTTTTCTTATAAAAATGTTTTTGAAAACCTTAAGATATCATGGTTCCTGCTACTGATACAGCACAACGGGTTGGTTACAATGTTTGTATTTCTATGCGGTTGACCGATAAGCCACGAGCTTGAAGATATGTATTGTTAGAACCTAACCTTGCTGTATGTTCTTTTTTGAACTGTATGTTACGACCACTTTATTTTCTTTTCTTTGTACGTACCTTTATATCTTTTAATAAAAATAATTTAAATTTAAGTAAATAGAACTTATTGTTCAATTTTCTCCTAGATTTAAAAAAATTAAAAATCAATTGTTGAAGACAGAATATTCACACTAAGAGTGCATGAATTTTGCTGACAGCTGTGCATGGCCTTGGATGAACTCTGGTACATTATGCACATAGAACATACTCATATAATAGAGCTCTGTCATATAAAAAATATAATGTGTTTTCCACATACACTACCTTGCAAGTACAGCTTATAGGACCATTTTATCTATCTTAGAAGTATTAGAGAAGTCACAAACAATAGGCACACTCTTACCTGGGCTAGAATCTGCTTGGTAGGCAAATGCTGTTTTCATTTTAAAACCTGTGCTAAATAAGGGACAGCTGGAAGTTGATAGGTTGCTATGGACATAAAAGACACTTCCCATTTTTTCCCCCGCTTTTATTTTTAGTTTATAAGGGTCATTGAAAGTAGGAATTCAAACTATGAAGACAAGCATGCCATACAGAAAGTGAGCAGTTACATGTTACTTTCCATTATTTATGGTGTGCATGGAAAGTTATGAAAACAGATTCAGTAAATCATGGGTATGGAAAGTAGCAAATTCATATACATGATCTAAGCCTAGAAATTTGATTTTCTCACATGGAAAAAAAAACATTTTGCTGTATATTTTTTAATGAAAATGTTTTCTTATTTTTTAATCCAACATTATATTTGATTTCCTAGGCTGAGCAGGATTAGTATTACTATCTACCCCTTGCCAATCAAATAATTCACAAGCAGTACAATAGAGAATAATTTGATCACAGAGTTAGCATCACCACTTTTAGTCTGTATTCTGATATCCAAGGCATTTTGGGTAATTCACACATTTCAAAATAATATTCAAGGAGTATTCCAAAATGCAATTAACCTTTTTTAATTATTTTGAAATACACAGCTAGACCAAAAGTGTGTTTTTTTTAATTTGACTAAAAGCCAAGTGCTGCACTTGGGAGCTGACATCATGATCTCATCTCTTCCCATAGTTATATTTTTCTTAAGTGCTGCACAGAGAATCTCCACTTCCTAATAGCAGAAATTAGTCACATCTCCTGCTCTCAATACACAGGGCAATACCCAGGTTCTGAACAGCATATCGGAATGCCCTGGCATTGACACATGTAGGGCAGAAAGCATATCTATGGATTTACAATTTTCTAAGTCACTATTGCCAGGGCTACTCTAAAAATCCAATGGTGCATGTCACCGGTTTATGTTAAAGAGATGGACATGAAGCATAACTGCTGCCTGGCCTGCATACCTGGATCATAGACTTCTCTCTTCTTCTGCACATTCAGAACAAGTATTACTTGTACCCCTTGCTATGCAGCAAAGATAAGCCACATGAATGTCAGTTTACTAACAATGAAGAAAGCAGCCTTAAAAAATAATATCCTGCATGAGACAAACTGCAAAAATCTAAACATCCCTAAACTTAACAAGCTTCCTGAATGCCACATATAAGATCCCGGTACTACCAAGTAATCAGCTAAATAATAACAAGTATGGGCAAGCAGTTCTAATTCCAAGATACAGCATTCTGAATGGACAGAAAACACCAGAGGACTGACCTTAGCAAATAGAACCTTTTCTTTCAACTATAACTTCTGCAGTCCAAGATTTTAAACACTGACAATGAAACAAGTAGGTGATATACAAGATTTTTTTTAAACTTTTTATAAATTATCAGACACCATGTGAAATCAACACAACTAGACACAAAGGATCTTTAATATTTGTTTACACAATAAGTGTACATGATCACTGTGGCAGTGGTTATTTTTTTTGATTTCAATAAAGACAGCGTAATAAACATGTCATAAGTATACCTGTATACACTTAATTTCACAATTAGAGATTATGCAGAGATTTTGTTTAATAATTATGGCTATTTTGATGTTTTTAAAGCAATATTTTTTCATAATATCATTCTTTCTGATATAAATGTCAATATGCTGAAACGTGATAGGAGGATTAAGAACTTTTAGTTGTTATTTAATGAACTATATGGCTGCAATGTTTTACCTACTAAACATGTTTGCAAACATTAGGATTGATTGTAGCTGTATTAGTGCATTAAAACAACAGAGTTAAGTACTGTGTGTGACAATTTACATTTTTAGGACCAGCTGTCATCAGTCCACCCACTTCTTCTAAGTATAAGCAGTACTGATAAATAGAGGTTTTACAATTTGTATATATTACAGATGCTCTTGGGAATGTAATTGTTACAGCAAATATAAAAACATATTCTGGACAGTATGAGTCTCTGTTATATCATACAATGATGCTTTTTATAATGGCATTATATATGAGCATGTTAGCTGTGTATGTGGCAGGAGCATTGCTTGGGGAACTAGGCATCACTGTAATGCTATGTGACACATTCAGAGAGGCCACCACTGTAATAAAGTTCCAGTTATGTATCAGATTAGCATGTGATTTATACACTATGACTGGCTGATACATAAAATACATCTTTTAGATTAATCTTACTAACTTTAGACAAACTTTATAATATAGACAATAAAATTCTCTGGATGACAGGCAACCCTGCTAGACACTGAGCAAGGTAGAAGCTCAGCTTTAAACTAGCAGCATGAGAACAAGAAGCCTGGTCACTGCACAATCCTGACAGTGGGCCGGCAGCCCGAGTACTAGGGATCCATCATTAGACAAGAGGTACCAACAAAAACAACAGGATGCCTGTGTACTGGAGACCCAACATCAGATATGATACACCACCAACTAGCCACCTAAGTATCAGGACAGTAGGTTCCACTAATACAAGATGCCCAAATTTTAGGTACCCAACATCAGAAAGGAGGTTCCACCACCAACAAGCCACCTAAGTACTGGGATTCCATCATAAGACAAGAGGTTTCTCCAAAAACAAAGAGATGACTGAATACTAGGTAGCCAAAATCAGACAGACACCACCTAAGTACTGTGGATCCACTGTGCTGGGGTTCTGGTGTTAGACATGAGATACCACAAATAACACAAAGCTACTGGGGGCCAAAAATAGGACAAGAGGTTCCATCAACACCAACAGGCTAACTACTGGAGACCCAACACGGTGCCTAAGGAACCCAATATCGGATAAGAGGCACCACCAATAACAAGTTGTCTGTGAAAAGGGGCCTCTACATAAGTCAAGGAGTTCCACAAACAACAACGCTGCTATGATACTAGGATCCCAACATTAGACAAGAGGTTTTGTCATAGACAACAGGACAGAATATTAGGTTCCAAACATTAGAACATTAGACATGAGGCACCACCAATAACAGCAATCATCCCAAATACTGTGGACCCAGCATTAGACAACAGGCACCACCAACAAGCTGTCTAAGTACTGGGAACCCCACACCAGGTTTCTTCATGTCATTGATGGAACCACTTGTCTGAATACCAGCTACGCAACATCAGACAAGAGGCACCACCAATACCACCAATCATCCCAAACAAAGGGGACCTAAACTTCGACAAGGGGCGCTACCAATCATTCCAAAAACTGGGGACCCAACACCGATCATCGGACAAGAGGCGCCACCAATCATCCCAAATACTGGGGACCCAACCCCAGACAAGAGGCACAACCAATCATCCCAAATAAAGGGGACCCAAACTTTGACAAGGGGCACTACTAATCATACCAAAAACTGGGGACCCCACATCAGACAAGAGGCACCACCAATCACCCCAAATACTGGGCACCCCACACCAATCATCTCAAATACTGGGGACCCCATACCAATCCTCCCAAACACCGGGAACCCCACACCAATCCTCCCAAACCCCGGGGGCCCCACATCAATTATCCCAAACCCCGGGGACCCCACACCAATTATCCCAAACCCCGGGGACCCCACACCAATTATCCCAAACCCCAGGGACCCCACACCAATTATCCCAAACCCCGGGGACCCCAAGCCAATCATCCCAAATACCAGGGAACCCACACAAATCATCCTAAACACTAGGGACCCCACACCAATCATCCTAAATCTGGGGAACCAATCCCAGACAAGAGGCACCACCAATCATCCCAAATAAAGGGGACCCAAACTTTGACAAGGGGCTCTACCAATCATACCAAAAACTGGGGACCCAACACCATGTATCCCAAATACTGGGGACCCTACATCAGACAAGAGGTGCCAGCAATCACCCCAAATACTGGGGACCCCACACCAATCTTCCTAAACACTGGGGTCTCCAGCAATGCCAGTAGCTAGGACAAGCAGCTCCATGGCTTCCTATGCACTCTAGGAGTCCCCATACCTCTACATAGCACTACATATCCCTGGCTCCCTAGGGTTGGACTACAAATCAGCACCCTATACCAAAGTGTCTGCCACTTCCCCATGTACTCTGCCTTCCCAATACTTCTTCCCTGTGTATTCCCAGGTACACAACACTCTGCAATACACAATGCTGGACTATGGACTCACGTATTACATTGCGCTCGCTCCACACTTCTATAGGAGTTTGCAGTGTACACAACACTATATAAAGATTCAGCACGGTGACAGGAACCCATGGGAAGCACTGCTCACCTGTGTCCGGTCCTCGGCACACCGCCCCTGTCATCTCCGGTCCCCCCTCCCCCCAGCATCATCCTTCTCCACCGTTCTGTGCCTCGCTCCTCCGAGCACTCGCCGCGCGCACCCTGTACGAAGCAGCAAGGCACGCGTAGGGGAGAGGGAAGGGGGGGTGAGGGGGGATGTGAGCATCGTCCTTATTGGACAGAAGGGACAGAGGGTCTGCGGTGACATGTAACCTGTGATTGGCAGGGATTGTGTAATGGGCGGGTAAGTAGGGGATTGAAGCCCGGTGATGACGTAGTGTGGTGTGGGATAGCTGGGCATAGGCAAGCTGACCCTCTGCTGATAATGTAACATGCCTGGCTGTCTCTGCCTAGGTTACATCATGAGTCTGTAACACGTTACAAGTCAGAAGACAGCTGCATTGTACACAATACTGAAACCAGGGGATCAACATGACAACCGGGCAACTATCATTCTCAGAATGTGATACCAGAAATGACAGTCTGCATATTAATCTTATTATTATTAATAATATTATTAAACAGGATTTATATAGCGCCAACATATTACGCATCGCTGTACATTAAATAGGGGTTGCAAATGACAGACCAATAGAAACTGTGACCCTGCCCTGAAGAGCTAACAATCTAGGAGCATATTTCTTTTATAACATGTTTAGGTAAATGCCATGAATATAGAAAAAAACAAAGTATATTTATTGTTTCATTTCTTATGTTCCTCCACCCTTCCTGTATTAAACAGTTTCCATGTCCTCTTCATGCTTCCTCTTTCATCACATATTTTTATATCACATATAACAGGTTAGAGGGAATGCCTTATACTAGTATGTTTATTACAAAAAAAGAAAACGTACCCCTACCCCTTTTTCCCCACAAGCAGTCCCCTAAAAAAGGGTTTGTTGGGTTTATAGAAGAATCTGAAAGTATAGGGATACAATAATACCCCATATGAATACAAACCAGGGGTAAATGTAAATACTGCAATATTTATGTCCCCAGAATTAAATCAGTCATCAGTCATGTGTTCAGTGATGGTAATCCACTGTCAATCCTAATAACCCAACACACTGATGTGATGAGAAATCACGTGATGCATTGCAACAAGTTCAATCCAAATACTGAAAATCCTAATCAAAGCCAACTGCATGAAACCATTACTTTCCAACACCTATCACAACTTCTGAATGCTTACAGGTATGTACAGGTTGAAAGTGATTGCCCAGAGCTGTTCACAGCAAGGTTTTTAACTGCCTGTCTGAACCTAATCTAAGCCTGGCACATATGAACCATATAGAACAACCACTTATAGAACAATGTCAATCTATGGAAATCTAGTGAACTTTAGTTACGCTACTTTTTCAGTACGGCGATGCAAACAGTTTAAGCAATAACACGCATGGAGATGCATTCATTTGTGTAACACATATCAAGGCGTGTCTGTATTGTATGTATTTATTTATTATTGTCATTGGTTTTTTTTTTAAATAATAGACTGTATGGCCTTCAAACTTTGGCAATAGTCAGTATTGGGGTCTTTAATATGAGCCATCCACACACTTGATTGGGGGGGGGCATCATGGACAGCAATAGTCAGTGTGTTAAGTATAAGGAAAGCTGCCAAACTGCACAGAGTCACATAAGGGTGAGCTAATTCTAATAATTTACTAAATTCCAGTTAGTTGCCCATTCCTTGAGTAATCCTTTAGGGAGGGGCTTCTTTGTCCCGCATTTTACTTTGTGGTTGATTTGTGGTTTGCGGTAAGCTGCTCTTCCATCCAAAGCTGCAAGATATCCTTAAAAAAATATGTAAGTGGTGTTCGCAATAAATACAAAGTCTTAAGCAGAAATGCAGCCTGGGTGGCCAGGAAAAGGAGGGGGGACAGTGTATACTCCTCACCTGTACTAAACAAGGCAACATATCTCATGTCAAGGTTGGGGGTGGTTTCAATGAAAGGAAGGTGCTTAAAACTCCTCACCTTAAAAAAGAAAACCCCTTGATACACAATTGTGAGGAACAAGGGCCTCCTCCCAACATCCAGTCCCTCACAAATCTTGGGGTTGTTGGGGGAATGTGCACCACACATAATGTCTGCTGAGAAACAACATGGAGAATCCCTGGTGACAGGTGAGCTTTGTCTATACATACACTTTGAATTCTGGCTCCTAAGTAACTTTCATAATGCTACAGCAATTTTACTGTATATCACTGATGTATTCTGCTCCTAGTAACCTCTTCATTCCTCACTGTCATCTGACAGATTTCAAGGTGAATACAAACACTTACTGCGTGCGCAGACTGTACTGGGAGTGTTCCATTTTTTTTTACTTCTGCGTGATAAGGTACAAACTATGCATGCACAGTAGGGAAATTGAAATACTATACACACTTGGCCCAACAGACACCAGAGGCCTGGGGGCATAGCTATTCTGTAAAATGAATTAGGCACGTATCTGCTTGCTGACCTTTGGCTTAGAACATGTATAAATATGCCTTCCTTTCTATTATCTACTAAACTGAACTGTGATCACTCTTTTATTATAGACAGGGAGTTAGACATGATACATGGCTGTTGTTTTGTAGAGAATTTGAACCATTTGGGGGCATTTTTTTGAACCTATAATTTCTTAAACTGGTTAAATTAAGTGGGTTAAAGCCCTTTCCAGCAGGATAGAACTAAATGAATATTAAACCAAAAAGATTGGGAACTACATTGAGGATGAAACAGATAATGCAAAAATTACCAAAAAGATAAGTATACGATTTTCATTTTCCTGTAGCATAATCACAGCATACAGTGGGATTTCCAGATGAAACAGGTAATTGCCAAAAGGTACTGTCACATGACCACAAGAAAATGAAACCATTAGCCAAATATTTGGTCTGATAAGCGAAGTGCAGAGGAGATATTAGGAATATAAAGCTCCTTACAGACTTCAGATAGACGTCCAATTACTGTCACTGGAAACAATCTTTTGTGATAATTTCCAGTTTTTTGATTGAGGTACAGACAGCGCCATTCGTTCTTTAACCACCTGAGCGTTACACTGATTTCTAGATTTCTGTTCCAAAAGCGTCACAGGTTTTCATGAATTTTTTTTTTTTAAATTGTAGACCTGTAACTTACAGAAATATGTCCAAATAGGGTTCTAGTAGATATCATGAATATAAAAAATGTTTGAAACACACAATCATGTAAAAAAAAAAAAAAAAACTTTTAATAAAATTAAAGGAAAAACACAAAAATCAGCTTAAACAAGAACACATAAATAAATGAAAAATACTGAAAATGCGATAATTCGGTATAATGTATAGTAATATATTTTTCTAAAACACCTCCCTAGTGTCCATCACATACCTATAGACAAAACCACATAAATATATTTTCTATTATTTTGTATTGGATTGGATACAGGACTTTGTATTAAATCCAATACAAAAAATTTGAATTTTCCGCTACGACCCTCATCGACGGGCGCACGCACGCGCATCATCAGGAATCGCCGAGGGACGTGTACGCAAATGCCGGGTATTCTAATTCTTTCCAAACTTCCATGCAAAAAGTGTTACATTTTTTGCATGGAAATTTATTTTGGATTGTAGGCTCTAATTCACCGAATTACCGCATAACTCACCAAAATATGTCCAAAATTTTATAAATTTAATAATTAAATTTTTTTTTATAAAACATAAAAAAACATTAAAAAAAATCTTTAAAAAAAACTAAAAAAAGTTAAAAAAAAAAAAAAAGTGTAAAATGTAATGTACAGTAGCTTATATAATATATATATAATACAATTATATATATATTATATAAGGATTTCTTTGTATTGAACTCAATACAGCTTTTTTGTATTGAGTTCAATACAAAGGAACTCAATGCAAAATTTTGAATTTGCCGCCCCGCCTCCCTCCCGCGCCGACGCACGCAGCGACGTCACCGGGAAACCCCGGTGATCGTCTCTGCACTCGCCGGCTGAACACAGAAGAGGAAGGACGTGTCCGGAGGAGCGGAGGGAAAAGGTGAGTATTTTTTTTTTTTTTTTTGTCCAGCGATCGACGCTGGACAGGGAGAGGCACAGGGATAGGGACAGGGAGAGGAGGGAGAGGAAGCCGGCTGGCTTAGAAAAGAAAGCCAGCTGGCTTTCTCCTCTAAGCCGGCCGGCTTTTTCTTTTAAGGAGAGGGACACCCGACGCTGGAGGACGACGCTGGAACATGGACCCGACGCTGGAACACGGAACCGACGCTGGATTAGCACAGCGGGACCAGGTAAGTGGGGATTTTAGTGTAGGCGAAAAAATACGGGCTTAACCAAAAGAGCAAAAATATTTAGTGCGAGAAATTATGGGCTTAGCGGTTAGGGGGTTAAGGAAGGGAGGATAAGCATGTGGCATCCGGTCTCCTTGGTAGCAAAGAACAACAGTCATTTCTGATCAGTCGTTCCATCAGTCATTCAATGAATGACATTGTGGGACTGTACATGCGTTAGATTTTGGTCTGAGACAAGCACAATCATTTGTTTTGGTTGACAATCATCTGACATGTGTACCTAACTTAAAAGATTCTTGATCTCTCCAAAAAAAGAACATGTGACTGCAAAATACCATCACACAGTGTGTTTATCAATTCCCTTGTGATAGTTTAAAAATGAGTTTAAAAAGTTAAAAAATATTAAATTAATTACCTTAAAAAAACAGATAAAGATTCCTATACCCCACTACAGTGGCCATAAAAGACCATTCAGTAGCCAAAGAAGATCACTGTGCCCTCAGAACCCCACCATTGAGTTGCCGACAAGGATAATTGCTTCCTTAAATGCAACAATGACAGGTTCTGTTATAGCTGCAGAGTGACTGCACACAGGTAAATCTGTGCCATAATAAGCAAGTATGCTGATCGACCTTTAGAAACCTGTTGGGCTTTCTGACTACCCAAAGAATGAAGGCAATAGCAATGCAACAGAGAAGATCAAATTCTCCTAATTATTATTATTTTTATTATTATTAATAAACATTATTTATATAGTGTCAACATATTATACAGCGCTGTACATTAAATAAGGATTACAAATGACAGACAGATATGGAGGAGGAGAGGACCCTGCCCAGAAGAGCTTACAATCTAAGAGATGGGGGAGTAGCTGACAATAGGTGGAGAGATAAAATAATTTTCAGCTTCCTGGAGTTCTGCTTTATTTAGGTATAGATAAAGAAGCATTTTAATGGTAATGTAATGAAAATGGTTAAGTGTATGCAATTACTATATACTATGATCACAAAGAAAAGAACATGTCCACTTTGAAAATAGATAGGACCATAGGGGTAAAATTTGAGGACCATGAAGGTAAAAATCTTTTTCTACGGTCACCCAGAGCTTAATGGAGCAATTCCTGAAGCAATCAAGAATCCTGGTAAGGTGAACAGCAGAAAAGGTAAACTTGAGAACACTACATGATGATGGATTTAGTGGGTAAATAGCTTTAAAGCACAAATCACCCATATGTAATAGATGCAAAGTTATAATAGTAGGTTAAGACTAAAAATGTATTCAAAAATTGTGCTGAAAAACCATGTATTTTCAGGCTGTGGTTAATGTCAGCATTTTAGGTTAGTATACTGGCATACTTATTTTAGAAACTTGTGTTTATCAGGGCTAACCCTAAAGTTAACTGATGACTTATTTGCCAAACAAAATTCCAGTAGTGATGTAATGTTTTTCTTCATCATTTTCCCACATTCTTAGACAGTTGTGACATATGTGCCTAACTTGGATTGCTGAATCTATGTATGGAAAGATCACGTTGAATACGACACAGGCCAAAAGACCACATAACAACATCATGAATTTATTGGTCAAAGTATGTAATTTTATTCAAAATGTTTTGTTTAGAAATCCTATAGGCAAACAATCTCAATACTGTTCTTACATAATTTCCAGTGTGCTAACTACATGGGTGACAGAGGCTGCATCCCAAGGTCCCAGTAAATGGAGGTGATTCAATACTTGTCGCTTGACTGCAAAATTTACCTGCGATTTAAATACTAGTGTTAATGGAATTAGGTTACATTTTCTTTTGAGGAATGTAAACTTTTCAAATGTTTGGCAATGATTAAAAAAAGTTTCCAGAGTGCAAAGTGCAGAAATCTTTCATAGTTAGACAATGTACAAAAGGTTCGACTTACACTTTGTTACATTTCTAGCTGCAGTTAGCCTGATTATAAAACTAAAAATGCTGCTTTCTAGAATAGTAGATACTTCATTATTTACCTTAAGTGTAATTAATGCTCTGCTTCTGTACCTGTATTTTTTAGTTCCTGCTTAATTTTTCCTACGTTTGAGTGCCTCCTTCACCTTTTTTAGCAGCCACATGATAAATAAATTTATGTAAATGTACATAAAAGAATTGAACATGAATGCAAAATGTTCCTAACTGCTCCTTTAAGATTCTTAAATGCTCTATACCTGCTAATGAACCATATGTGAAACCATAGGTTGTTTGCACAGAAATGTGAAAAGAGCCTAAGAAAATTGGTTAAAGGTCCAATAAGCATTTTGTTACATATAGGTTTTTGTAATATTTGCTAACATTGAAGAATGATTGTGGACTTGGAAGTAAGTTGACCCTACATACAATGTAGCACACAGAACTCCATAATTTTATGAGTAATTAGTTGACAGAAATAAAATATTTTTTTATATCCTAGAGGATTCAGTCTCTAGCTTTGGTCTACTTGTCATGAATTATCCTTTGTAATTCTTCTCAATGTAAACTGAATAAAATAGCCAGAAGGGTCCATAGTGACCCATTTGCAAAGACTGTGGCAGGTGCCACAATGAGTCATAAAACTTGTTGATGTTAACCTCACTACCAGAATCCATTAGAGATACATGTGGGTATTTCATGACATGTGTGTCTACCAAAGACTGAAATATCAATTTCAATGATGTGACTCTTTACTAAGTCATTAATGAACAGGACTGTAGTGTAGTATCAGCTAATGATAAAAATATAATTAAACATGTCTAGGTTTTGCCAAGATATGAAACATTTACTAGGAACATAGATTAATTGAAATTGTTACATTTTTTATGTTAGAGGGCCAAAATTAATTTAAATTAAAATTACATATATGAACAGTATACTGCTTTCAACATCAAGTCTATTATTTCAACTCATAGGACCCACCACTTACTTGATAAGTTACAATTGCGCCTTTTTTTCTGAAAATAGTAGATGGGCTGTGTGCTTGATTATTGTCAGTGATTTAGAATAAAATAACACTTGATAAAGACATGCCTTTTGCAGAAAGGACAGCTATGGGAACTATTTCTCACTAATAATTACCTTATGTTTATGGAGAATAGTGAGCACAGTTAGGAAGGATCCCCTGACTTAATAAATAAAAGAATATTTCACTTTTGCCCTATACCAGCCAATCATTAGCTTAATGTACTTTACAAATCTGCATATAAAGTTGGAATCTGATGAAACCCTGTAGGAATTATACTTGACGTGCATATTACCTAATCAGGATACATTGTATAAGCAACCCATAAACTGTGTACATTGGCACTACTGCTGCCTTTCTAACACAACAGGGAATCCTCCTGAGATCTGTTCTATAAAGCATAAAATGTTGGTTTCAGGTTATAAAAAATGTTTTAAAGTGTATGTAAACCTTGAACTTCTATTATTTGTTCTCTTTTGTTTTTTTAAATATACTGTTGAACATGCTTTGTGTATTTCTGTTTGACAAGTACATATATCTGTTTCTTATGCCAGAAATTAGCTAGTAATTTTACCAGGTGAAAAAAAAGGAAAACCTGAAAAACAGAATCCTAAAACTGGTAAGCTGCAATATGTTACATTTTTGTACTTGGGTTTAGATACATTTGTAATGTAGAGTTCACTCCTAGATTGTAAGCTCTTCGGGGCAGGTTCTTCTCCACCTCCTGTGTTACTGTCTGTAATCCTCTGTCATTTGCAACCCCTAATTAATGTACAGCACTGCGTAATATGTTAGCGCTATATAAATCCTGTTCATTACAAATAATATTATAAATTCTTTGCTAAAAGTTATTTACCGTTTCCATAACTTGATTAATTTACAAATGTAGTTTGGTGTCATTCAGTGCCCATGCAAAAAACAAAATAAATAGGGTTAGTAGGCCCAGCTTATTGAGGCCCCTTTCACACTTGCAGTTGCAAACTATGCGCTAATGTGCTCCCAAAAAACTGTTGCTTTGCACCCAGGAGTGGCAAAAAGCACTGCAGATCAATGTGTTTGTGGTGCAGTTCTACCTCCAGAGAAAGAAAAGAAATCACACTACTAGAAGAAACTTGTCACTTTTGGGAACTCTGCCATAACCCCACAACGATTTAACCACATGCAAACGTATGCACAAAATGGTTCCTAACTACTCCTATTTGGTTCAATGAGGGCAGTTGGGAGTACAAACAACCCTGTACAACGATATCGTCAACTGCAAGTCTAAAAGTATAATAAGGCATCCAGTTGTATTTAGAGATAGCGCTGTTAGTACAATGAAAATGTATGATGATGACTACACCTAAATTTGAATTGTATGGCATAAAAAGGACTATCAATAGACATCTAGAGTAAATATGGTTTCATCTGTTCAACCATTTTATGAGAAAAGTAGAGCTGGTTGGGTCTTTTTTTCTTCATACATTTTCCATGGTGCTTTCACACAAATTCCATTCTTAAAATTCATGTTTTTTTCATAAAACCACATCCAATGCTGAATGTCTGCTGAGAGCAGTGTCAATATTTTCATAGCATAATATAACCTGCAGTACAGACTAATGTATATTGACTGACTGCTTCTTTACTTTACAGTCCTGTGAGGTGCATATCTACCTGATGGTACAGTTTTGTATTATAACATATGATGTATTTTTTTTAGTTTGTATGCTACTGTCAGCATAGTAATCATTTTGTTTTCCACATGATGGAATATAAATTACAAATTTGGAAGGTAGATCATGCATTTAGTCTGAGAAATTATACTTTTTGTCTTCAGTAACATAAAATCAAGATTCCTAATATTTTTTAACTAATGTCATAGCATTATTAGCACAAATGTCTCATTCAATTTATATGTTATATTTTTTCCTAAACTAATTTTCCTATTTTAATAACTATATTAAAATATAAAGCTGAACTTCAGTCTTACTTTCTATCTTACTCCGTTGTATAAGTTCCTCTCCTGTATTGAAATTACTTGGCAAGTTGAATGGAATCCACCTAAATTCCTGGCTGATAGACATTCAGCTTAATTACACCTTTTCCTCTTTAGCCTTAATATCTGTCACCCACCCTTTTTTTATATTGGATTTAGTTCTTTCAATCATGGTGGCTCACCATTGTTGCTTCCCAGTTTCAAGAAGTTATGTACAGCACACTGCCACCAGCTATGCATTGCATAAAGAAGAGATCCAGTGATGATGTCACTGGGTTTAAAATACGGTATGTAATGAAAAAATGCCATGTTTAATATTTCATTAGCATAGTGATCAAAAGGATTAGGAGGAACCAGAAAAGGCTAAATCAAAGCAAATAAAACCCCAACATTACAGTCAGATGCTGCTATCTTTTGTGTTTTGTCAATGGGCTTTAGGTCTTGCTTGTCCCAGTGCAAAATTATTCTTCTGTTCAACATATCCACATTCTCATAAGGGAGCAAAATAAAAAACCAACTTCAGAACCAGACACATAAATTAAGAATAATTCAATATTTCTTCCATTTCCCTATTACTTTGGGACTATAAAAACATTGTAAGCCACTGTAAAAATTTGAGCACAAATTGAATCATAGTATGAGTGGAAGTTTTTTTTGCATTAGTAATTAGTATATTGAATTGTAAATTGAGCATATGGGAGGTCTGCAATGTAGCTGGTTCTAAATGTCAAGAATGTTTTCAAATATTTTAGAAATGTCAAGCTACTTAGTTCCTGGAGTTCCCTCATCATGGCTTTCTGGTGCTGTGCCAGCACAAGGAGATTACCCTGGGGTAAGGTTATAGGTGACAACCTAACCTCTTTTAATCTGGCAGATACTGAAAGGCATGTCTTAAATCCGCAAGGTCTGCTTATTAGATCAGATCAACTTCCCCTGTAAAAATCGCTGCATAATAGTAGTGGAAAAATGTACCTCTGCCAATTAACTGCAAGGTCCAGTTGATCCACTGATTTTAACAGGAGATGAACCTGAAAGTATACCTGTAACTAAACTTAACAATTTAACCTAAGTATCTAATAGCAGACTGCACAGATTACCTTCAGTGAAATGTCAAAATGACCAGCAAACCCAGAGATAATAATAAATTGCCTAAATTATGTAGTAAGGTCAATTTTTCCTGTAAAAAACTGACTTTATCATTTCCTAACACCTATTAGTCAGAGAGGCCATATGTTACATTAATTGGCCAGCATGGAAGGCAGCAACATATGTGGCCACGTTTTATCATTTGCAATTGAAAAGGTTTAGACACACAAAGGATGGTTATGTATTTTTTTATTATGTGCCCAATTTACATTCCCCAGGTTGGTGACAATACCATTTTATTTGGTAAATAAATAGCAGGGTTTAAATCGTCTTCATGAAACTAAATAAGTGAGATATCATATTCTGTTCTATATTACATGTAATTCACAATTTACTGTAAATGTAACCTGTAACGATGAATTTAGCTTATATGGTAAATCCATGCAAACCTCTCAGATTTAACACATTAGCAACATTCCTTGTGAATAGTCCTATATATGAGTCCTACATCTGAATTGTAGAATTCTGCCATCAAGTGTGGATTAAACTGAAAACCACTCCATATATAAAAATAATTCATATAATGTTTGTTGTGGTTTTCCCTTTCTCCTCCCATTCCAGTATTCAGATTATGTTTTGTAGTACAGCTGTGGATACTAAACAGCTGTTAACATTTTTATACACTGTTGTTCTGAAACTTTCAGGGAAATAACTTTTTTCAGATATGGCTTACAAGTATAGGATATGGTTCTGTAGAACACCCATATCAAACCCATGTGGTATATGTGTGACTCCTTGTCATCTGGCAATAATATATGCTGCTTTGCTGTCACTTCATTATCTCTGACTAATCAAATATACTAATTTAAGAAACAGGGAGGAAAACCACAGAACATTATAAATACTCTGTTATCTTGGTAAAAGACTTCCATGGCTCTCTGTAAATTAGATTTGATCAAACGACTGCAGTATTTGGGCTGAACATAACAGCCATAGTTGGAAATGATTGATATAATTAGTATTGTACCCATAGCTATGAGATGTGGTGACAGCAATAAAGATTTTTGGAACTTTTCAAAGCTTGGGCATATACTTGAATGTTGGTGATTGTACTTTGTATGCTTTAGCCAGTTCCCCCTGCTTGACTGTTACATGGGGTCTAATTTATTATCATTCTCAAGGACTAGAGAAGATAGACTAGTGTTTCCCAACCTTTAAAACAAGGAACCACTTGAAAAACCTTCCATGTTAGTATTACTACATCCACAGCTCAAAGTACATTGGTTTAATGGTCATTGGGAACAATGGTTACTACATTGCAGATAGACCAAATGTAGGAGATTTACCTCCTTTATTTGTCAGAGTGACCATTGTCACTAAGATGGTGGCAAGGTGGGATTTTCTCTCATTTCCTCCTGTTGTATCTTTAGGTCAGAAATCCCCCAAGATGCAGGGTGCAAAAACCAACCTGATAGGGAACTAAACCCTTTCTTGCATTATACAAAATTACCAACCCTGAATAATAGATATTGTGCTTTGCTGTGGATTGTTTAAATTTTATGATGGGGCAAAGTAAAAAACAAAACTTTCAGTAATTCAGTACACATTTCCACCTGTTTTGTCTACAGAACAACAGGTACAAAAAATGTTCCTTAATTGGCAAGAAATCCACTAAACTCTTCCTTTAGTTAGCTGACAATGATGCTCCTGCTGCACTGAAATCCCAGGTATAGAATTTCCCATGTAAAAGTCACTTGAAAAATAGCATCTTGAATAAGATATACACAGTGATATTTCAAAGGAATAGGATATTAGTAATATGCTTTACAAAATTAACTCAATTTTTGTGAGGTCAGAAAGTAATCCCCTACCTTCCCAGGAGACAAAAAAAACACTAGGTCCTGAAGAAATTGTACATTCCTATGCAGCTGTCTGAGTGCATGGAAGATTGAACCTGATGGGCATACATTTTTTCAATTTAACTATGTAAAATGATTACATCACTAGAAAAACATAACTCAACTGTTGGTAAAAACACAGTGCTTTTTTGTGGCAGTTACATACATTGCAAGGATTTTTGCTGATTTACATGCA
This sequence comes from Pyxicephalus adspersus, assembly GCF_032062135.1. Lineage (NCBI taxonomy): Eukaryota > Metazoa > Chordata > Amphibia > Anura > Pyxicephalidae > Pyxicephalus > Pyxicephalus adspersus. Next base: position 82,148,731 of record NC_092858.1, on the reverse strand, counting down.
GCCCCAGCTTTCTACTTTATTGGTACCCCCAACACACCCATTCCTGACCCCTTCTTCCTAAAGGTCCTATATACATGGATGGTAAAATTGTGATCCAGTACAACTTTCTAGGCTCCCAAAATCAACTGGTAGGGGTTCCGTATAATTTACCTGCAGTTGATCAAAATAAAACAGGTACCTGATGAACACTTGTTGCACATTGCAATTGTCTTTCACGGTAAATGGAGAAGTAAAGAAAACATAAACACAGCTTTTCTTTGTATTTCTTACTCAAAAATACTTCAAACCCATTTTCAACCACTTAACAAATGTAACAAATAACAAATGAAAAAACCAATATAAAAGATGTAGGGCTGTCAAAAACTACAAACTATGGTCTCAAACTATTCATTTGACCAAAACCTATATGCTATGTCTGCTCTAACCACTACTTTTATTAAGACAAGAATTGCTTAGAAGAGCACAAAGCTAGTAACATTAGCAGAAAAGTAACTCCTAAATAAATCCCACGTTACCATATTAACAAGTGAGAGACAATTGAATTTTTTTTGTCATTTTAGAAAATTATAGCTGGCTTTAGATTGGCATGTTATTCAGTTTTAAGAAATTAAACTTGACTAGCCCTTTATTTATAGCAAATCACTGTTTAATTATTGAAGGTAATAAAACACTGCTCTTTGTTATCCTGATATTGCTTATAACCCTTTTTTCCTAGATAAGCTTAAGTTATTGAGATCTGTAAATACCAGGATTCTGTAGGCAAGGCATATAAATGCTTGCTTAGTAAATGTGTAAAAAGAAACCTAGAATTTCACCTGCTGGCTGTAAAATAAAACATGTATATTTTTAGAAATAATAAGAAACAAGGGCTAAGCCATGAATACATTTGAGCCCCAGGAGATACTTCTCATTGCTAGTAGATGTGCTCTCCTTGTGGATCCTGAGGTATTAGGAATACTTCAAACAAATGCAAAGAACACAGGGTACAGGTTTTACAAAAGAGAGAGAGAAAACTGAATAGGAGTTTTGCTACAGAAACACAAAGGTGACAGTAATACCAGGCTGTGTTGCGTTTTTAAAAAGTAACAGTGAGAGATTTAATGCAAGAATTCAATTTAACATCAAAGGTATGATTCAGAGATTAGCAAATGTCACTTGTGTTTGAGAATAAAAACTCGGCCAGAATGACTAATTTATGATAGAGTTTGCATATAATCTTTAGTAATAATCTTATGTAATTCCCCCATGATTAGAGCTTGTTGAAAGATCTTATGCAGTTAGTCATGTTACACTCTGTACATTGGGTGCTTGTTCAATAGAAGCACTGTGCTCACAGTTTGATTAAATATGCTTATCAATCAAAAGAGTGAGGATGAGAATCTGGCTCTATTTTTCTAAGATGCAAAAGGAAACACCTTTATATATCAAGAAGACCCAGATTCAACAATTTCTCGTTTAATGCCATGATTAGAGAAACATTTCCAAATTATATTATTCATTTGCATTTAATGAATGACCCATAAAATATATTTAGATAAGCCGAATACACACAGTACACAAGTACATGGATTATGTTCCTAAACGTTCCTGAAAACAAATTTGTTGCAAGTATGAATATCATTAATTAGCGGAGCAGTGTTTGCAGGACAGACCAACATCTCAATGATCCAGGGTCATTGTGGATCTGGTTAGAAATGCAGGCATCCTATTTTTTTCAAAACAAATGAAAGGACCTCCATGTAAACTCATGCTTACCTAGTATGCCTATTCTTTGCACGTGAGACAATGTTTGTACTACAGCCAGCAAGTTGATACAAATGACTGGGATCACTAGAATATTGACAAACTCTAATTTTAGAATCTGCTAGGAACCAGATCATTTTTTTACTATAATTATATATATATATTGTACATATAATCTTATTTTTTTAAGGGCTCTATCATGGAAGGTGAATATCTGTTAAGGTGAGGCTGTAAAAACCTATTTTTCTATGTTGGGGGTTTAGGTGGTATTGTTAGTCAGATTTATGGTTATAGTATTGTTGAGTCTCTTTAAAGTCCTATTTTAGGAAGCAACTTTCCATGACTTTTTATGATTAGCTCTGAGCACCAGTTTTGTGAAGATGCACCATGAATATGTTGTTAATGTATAGTGCATCCTAATTTATTAATGCTTGATTACTAATATACATTCTATTACATGTTTCAGATTGTTTTACAGAACCACAATTTTGCTTCACATGTAAGGGCTTCACATTTAAAAAGTTTACAAGGATCTATGAAACATAAAAAATTATTCTGCAAGGATTACCCGGTAATAATTTCTAGAAGACACTTGCAGTGACTTGAATTGCTGTAACGTTGTGCAATACAGTTTCAACAGTAATAAGATGAAACATTTCCTGACAACTTCCCAAAGCAGGTTTTGTAAAACATTTTCTTGAAAAACCTTTGCATAACATGTTTCCTCTCTGATTAGAGTCTTTTCTAGTTATCAGTCCATGCCATGGGCTGTATAAATAGACACCATAAGAATGTCTCTAGGCAGAGCATTCCAGTGGCTGAAAAAAATGACTTTAGGTAACTTTCTGTCAGATGTAGATCTATAGTTGTCAACATCAATATGACATATTGTGATAAGGACAACTCACCAGGATAAATATAACTGGCCTAATAATGGAGAAGTTGTATTTTTCAGTACAATTTCTGTAGAAATCCAGTTTGCCTGGTTGGTATTCTGATCCTCTGCCTTCATTATTTTCAAAATCACTGACCCAGAATGAGTATACAGATACAGTTGTGCTGTAAAATATGGACATTTCAAATGGTACTACCAAATGCTCCTTCAATACAAATATCAACCTGAAACTTAAACAGATATTTGCTTACTCAAAAAATGGTAATATTTTTATTGATGACAGATTCTTGGCCTCCCCAATTACATTATTGGTTTCTGTGAGTCTATGGAGCAAATGTAACTTAAAAAATAACTATAGGCAAAAAAACACAAACAAAAATTGTCCTTTTCTGAGAAATTATGGGACCTAAGATTTGTAACTTGGTTCTGTAAAGTCCAGTTTGTCTGGTTGGTGTTTTGATCTTCTACCTTTGATAGCTTTCGAATCACTGACCCAGAATTAGTAAACAGCTTATGTTTTGACATGGTGGAGGGGGGTCCAGAAAGTTTAGCTAGTATAAGGCCCAGAAATTTCTGATGACGACCCTTTCCTGTATAATAAGAGTCAGTTGTGGTGCAGTGCTGATGAAGTATTAAAGAGTATAGTGATAGGAGATGAAAGCAAATAAAGAGAATATATCATCAGTCTGCTGCATAAAAATAATCTTAAATAAAAATAATTATTAAATAAAATCTTAATAAATGCAGTGTACCAAAACTGTGTAAGTCCCAGGACTAGATGGACAAAAATGCAAATTCTTTGAAAGGTAAAATAGCAATATATGTTTATTTGAATTTTAGCTGTTAGGCAGGTTCCCTTTACCAAGGGTAATATCTACTTGCATGAAACTAATACCACCCTGAAGTGCCATAAAGTGCCATAACGTGCCATCCTAATTTTGTATAGGCTTGTTGTCACAAACAGAGATTGTCCAGGATGTTGTAGAATCTTCATGAGCAGGTTTATTGCTGAACAAAAAAGGAGCAGATGTTACTACACATGTCCTCTTATCAGGGCAGGTTTAGTGCTCCATCTGTTATGCAGACATATATCACCCCCTCTGCCTGATAATGGCCACCCAAAAAAAACTTTGTCAATATGCAATGTAACTTTCTCTTAAATGACCTGTATTTGCATTAAATGTAAAGGTTTAAATGGGTCCATTTCAGTATAATATATAATGATAAAGCAAATAGAAATAGTAGCTTTTGGTAAAAGGTAATGAATTTCTGACTGGTAATGGCAAGTACTTTTAGTAAAACCCTTCATTTTTAAATAAAAAGAACCCTGCTTGTTCAGGTATTACCTGAACATTTGCTAAGCAATAGGACGACCCAATGGTATTCAATATCAAAACCTCTCATCTATTATGGATTGAAGCAGTACTTTTAAAATGCAGTATTCATTCAGATTCTTTTACAAAAAAGAGATATCATATTCAAAAGCAACAGTTAAAAGGAGAGCGGGCAAACTTTTACACTATAGTAAATTTTGCGAAGCACACCTTAGAGCCTAACTCCAGTCATGTGTTATAAATCACATTCATTTCCAGACACATTGGCTCAAAGAAATATAAATTAAACAATTGAATTTTATTGTAGAAAGATAAAATGATCTTAACTAAATAAAATCTATTTCACACGACCAGCTAAAATTAGCTTATAAATGTGCCACGTAGTAAAATTCCAAGTTTTGGCCTAATAGACATAAGCACATGAAGATTATTTTGTAGGTCTTGGCACTAGTTTTTCCCTGAAGAATGTGAGGTTTCCTCTTTCATAACATGTAACAGAACCATTAGAGAAGCCAAACTATTTGAGTGCTGTAAAAAAAATTATCAGAATGGTTCTGGAATGTAACCTTTGCAGACTTATGAAGGATCTCAATGCACTATGCATTTCCAGCATTGTTGCTCTGTACTTATTACTTTAAGTAACTCTATATTAGCTTACATTGTATTTTCAGTTATATTTTTATTCTTCTGATCTGTATCCAAACTTCCTGTGGATTTTACCAACCTCTGTAATTGTAATAATGTTCTCTAGCCTTTCACATCATTATGGGTGTTTTGTGATCGGAGCAAAATAACACCACCTAACCACTCACAGTAAAACCTGATCTTCAAGCAGGCATGTATTTAATATTTCTCTTCTCTACACACCTGTGAAAGATGAGATCAGGGGCATTTCCATAGCCATAATATCTTAGGTGGCTGCTATGGTGCTCAGCAGGGCTGGTTATGTCACGCTTCTGCAAGTTGTATTTCTGTCATATTAACATAGATAATAAAAGTCTTTTAATTTCTCCTTTGTTATCTCCTGCACTGAACTGTGCATTCCGTCCAGGTCTGGGAAATGTGTTCTGTAGGTCCCAAACTCTGATTTTCTGGTGCTGTTATATATGTGATTGTGGCAACTTCAGTTCACTATCTGGTTCTAAAAGATATGTAATCATCAAAGCCTCCAAGTACTGAAGAAGGTCATGAAATTGCTTTTGTAAGAATAGGATATGATTTGTACTGTTACAAGGCATTATTATGAGCATACTTTATACTGAGAACAATCACAGATATAGCCAGTGCACTTAGTATGTGAATTCTGTTAAATGATATATTGAAAGATGTAGCTTAAGAGGGGTTATTAGCAAGAGGGAAATCACTTCATAAAAATAGCTATGCAGTCTAAGGATCTTTGATTACGCCACTGGATGACAATCCTTTGCAGAGGTTCATTTGTTTTAATCATATGTAGTGTAATATTACTACAACAAACCCATGAGATACTGGAAGTAGAATACTGTCTGTATTGAGAACGGTGCCACAGTCCACCAATATGGAGCCTGAGTTGGTGCAAATCTTGCAAAACCTGTGAACTTCCAATTAATGCCTACCCTCTTTGGCTGAGGTGCTGGGTTTACCCAAAAGTGTAACCAGATGAATAAATAATAAAAAAAGAACTGTAAAAGTTGAGTATTGGCACAATCCTAACACACACCAGGTTCCACCGTGTCTTTATTTATTTATCAAAAATTAAGCCAAAATGCCGAAGCCATTTGTAAAGAAAATAGGTATGTTCAATGATTCAGTAGCTTGTATAACCACCTTGGTAGTCATAACTTAAAAAAATCGGTTTCTGTATGACTTTATAATTTCTTCGCAACACTGTTGAAATTTGGCCCATTTTTCTTTACAACATTGCTTTGATTCACTGAGGTTTACAGACATTCATTTATGTTCGGTTACACAATTTTTCTTAGGCAGCAACAATTGCTTCCCTAAGACCATTGCTGTTTTTTTGTTTTTTTTTTGTTAGCATACACCTGAATGCTCCAGGCCAGTAAACTGCTAAACTTGCTGATGATTAGTACATTGAAGTACATTAGATTAGCAGGACCTGGCTGCTAATTACCCTCTTAATTTCTATTGAAGCAGTGGAGGTGTAATTATTTTTTTCACACTGTTTCTGCATTTTGACTTCTGAGTCTGTTAAATAAATAAAGACACAGTGTTATATATATGTGTTGATGTTTATCCAAGATTGTATTTACCTAATTTTAAGACTTGCTCATTGTTTTTTTATTTTGCACTCTCTTTTTCGAATAACTATACTATGTTTCTAATAATATAATGGCTTGTGCCAAGAAATGTAAAGTAAAAAAAACATGTGTGATAGGGTCATTCATGTCTATTCTGTCTGACAACAGAAAGATGTTTTGTCTGTCAGATTGTGAACATATGTTTATTCTCTACTTAATGTCTGAGTCTAAGTTTCGTGTAAAAAAATGACAGTTTTGATTAAAGATAACTTGGTTCTTTACAAATTAACATACAAGCTTAAAAGGAAATACTAAACAGTTTATTAAGATCTGGGGATCCTGGATTTCTCAGCTCACAACTGACTAGCTGACTGACTAGCTGTTGTAGAATACCTACGTACTAAGCCTCAAAATTGTACTAGCCTTGAAATTGTAAAATATTACCCTGACTACACATGCAGGTACAATGTTAAAAATGCATGTAGGATAAATACTTGATATGATCACTCAAACTCCTTCTATGAATTGATGTAGGCATATTTTAAAGGTAAAGTTATTACCTAACAGAGTTCATCTGAGCCAATTACAGTGAAAGGCGGCAGGACTTGTTTGGGCCATAGTGCCAATGCCCTGAGAAACTTTGACTTTTAACCCCCTCGGCCTAACCTTCTGGGCCCCCAGGAACTGCCCATTTGTTTGTTTTAGTTAAAGTGGCACTAGTAGGAACCTGTCTATATCCATGTAATAATGTGAAACTTTTATATTGTGTCAGTAAAAGGACATTATACATTTTTCAGGTAATCAAACCTACCAGTCTGTTCCAGTGTGGCCTAAATTTTATTTCACCATTGTAGTGAAAAAAGAAAGCCTTAAAAGTAACATTTGCAAATAAGTACATATATTACAATAATTCAAAAAGCATAACAATCATAAATATTAAAAAGTTACAAAAAATGGCTCACTTAAAGCAAGTATTTTTGTAAAGTACATTAAAGTAATGTTAAAATAAAAAAGTATAAAAAGTGCCATTGCTATCCATTTTATTTAAAACCTTTGCTCCCCTGGTTGTCATGTTGATCCAATATTTTAGGTTACCAACCCAGAACAAGTTTGTATGTAAGTCTGAATATTAAAGCCACAGACAGCCATGCAACTAGACGTTTCAGAAAAAGGTCCGCAATCAGTGTATTTTAGTACAGGTTTACTTTAAGTTAAAAAAAAACACTGTTAATAATTTATAATCATATGAATGGCAGCATCATGGGGGTTTGCTGGTTTTCTGTGAGGCCTTGTAATGATAAAATGAGCACCAGAGATATATCTGTCCAAGTAAGGCTAAATTAATAACAGGGTTCTTGAATTGGTACTGCTTTGTATGGAGTTTTTATATGTTTTACTATTTCTTGTATTAGCAGTTTCATAAGAAGTCCTCCTTCTTTTATCCCATTCCCTTGAGTTTGAATGTATTTGACAGCTCTAGAAATGTTTCATGGTTTAATAATAGAGAGCAGCAGATGTTAAACTTTTCCAAATGGTCATGTAAGTGAAGAACAGATCTGGCATATATTATCTGGAATCTTGATAAAAGATAAACCATAGCAGGGATTTCATAGATATGTTTAGCAGATAAATATTTGAGTAAATAGTTATTTTATGCCTTTCACATTTTACAGCAATGATGGTCAACTTTTATAATGAGCCTCAAGTTAATGTGGGCCACACAATAAAGGCTCATGATAGTGCATAGAGGTGCCGTGTGTCAAGTTATCCAGCTAATTCAAAACAAATGGACAAAACCTCCACACTCTAAAAATCAAACACGCAGTTTATCCATGCAACACATAAATATTTTCCTGTGTTTTATACTTTTAAAGACCCTGGAAGAACAGAAAATACCTGATGGTCTGCCAGAAATGCACTTAGCTCCTATATCCGGTTTTGGGCTTACATCACACAGAGTTTTATGGACTAATTGTTAGCTCTGCCCAGCCCAATTCCTTTATAGTCTCCACAACCCTGAGGCTAATGATTTTGTGGTTCCAACAATTAGAAGAGCTACTTAGATAACACGGAAGCTTTAAATTTCAATGATCAATGGGTATTTTTTAAATTGGTAAGCAGCAATACACTTTTTACTTATAATGTTTGTTTAATAGATAAATGGGGAGCATATATTTCATTGTTAGGGTTTACATGCTTTTTAAAGTGGAACTAAAGAAAAGACAAGCAGGGATTTCATAGCTAGGCAGTGATCAGGCAGGTAAGAACAGTTATTCCAGAAGGGATATCTCCTGTCCCTTTTCTGCAATAACCACCTGCTTGAATTGCAAATTTCAAAGTGGCTCACAAGGTGAGAGGCGGAGGAGTTTTTTGGTAGAAGAGACATATAAAGTCTCTTTTCCCAACAAATTTTTTTCTCTGACCCCTGAGTTTTCTGTGTACATTGCACAACCCAGTTCTGTTCTTGGCAAGCCAATTGAACATAAGATGATAGGTCCTGGGGAAATATTCATTATCCTGTCCTGTCCTTGTTTACCTCCTGATTATCGTGCTGCTGAAGAAGCAAAGATCTTAAGCCTTAGTTAGACTAAATGTTTGATGTAAATACGTCAGATGATTCTCGCCCAAAATAAACGGTTAGGCTTGTCTCAGGTGAGAATCTGATATGTGCAAAAAGTCGCCTGACAGTGAATGACCGTAGTACAAGTGAAGGGAGAAGAGCACAGCAGGGTGCCACTTGCTCTTTCTCCCCTCTCCATAGAACAGAATGGTGCTGTCATTCTGGTCAGCTAAAGGCAACATGATGTCCAAATAAAGCCCTTCAAAAACTTTCATTGTCACCTAATGCAAATTTTCCATTTAATGTGTGATTCAACTCTCCATTGGGAATAAACAAAAATCTCTGGATGTGTTCTATACATTGTGTTTTTGTTGCCATATTCTACTGCTCATACACAGCTCCAAACATCTTGAAAACAAACAAACAGGATGCTGTTAGCTGGATCACTTGCTATAATATCTAAATTACTCCCAGCCAGACAAGCTCTACTCTACATCAAACACAGAAATAATATACTGTTTATTTGTGCAGATTACTGAGTAAATCTCTTAAATCTACAACAATTTCAGCTGCCAGCCCTATATTAAATTGATTTGGAAGTGATTAGAAAATATGATGCACATTTTATTTAAAAGCCAGAGAAGGCAGATTGATAAAAAGTATGTCACAAATGTATTTAAAGCTGAAGTTTATTTTTGTAACATTTTGATTTCTTTAGTTTTCTCCCTTTCCCAATGAAATACAGTATTTCATTGTTTACCTTATTTTAGATCCAGGTACATCATTACTGTATTTCTGTGCTTCTCAATGCAATTTAGACCAATAATGGCTTGTTGGGAAGGGTCAGTCAGGTGCTGTATGTAGCTCAGGTGCCTTTGTATTCCTCTCAAGAGTTAAAAGCCCTGAAGCAAGCAGAATTCTAGCTCTTGGGTGCAGTAAAGCATATATCGTAATACCTTATTGGGTCAGTATCAGTCTGGAAAAGAGGACATTACTATTTGCCTTATCTGCTAGGTAATTTGCACTTGTGATGCTGAGCTGCAATGATTAAAAGAATTTGGACTCTAGTTCATAATGGGTGGGTTCCCCCTTTATCCTCCCTAGATATTCCATACAGAAGTAAGCTACTATCCTGGCTTTCATACAAGCAATTAATGTCTTTTGTGGCTTCTTTTACTGATCCATCCTTACTACACAGAAATTTGATGGAATT
>NC_092858.1:82108859-82137774 GCF_032062135.1 Pyxicephalus adspersus | reverse complement strand
GCTCTGTTTTATTCTGGTTCATGAAGGTTTTGACAGATTATTGCTACGTATCAGAGTATATGCTCTATTTAAGATGTGTAATTTATGCTCATACGAAGCCAAGGCCGTTATGGGTTAATAAGATTCCTGTGTTTTATGTTTTAATGTTTTTTATGTTTGTTATCTTTCTCTGAAAACTTAATAAAACTGAATGACACAAAAAAAGAACTTGGACTCAATGAATAAAGTGAGTGCACCAGGGACAGTACAGCTGGGGAGGAACAGGTTGGATGAGGCTAGATGTCCATCATCCAGAAGATAAAGATGGCTCTATGTGATTTTCTATAGCTTCTTCATGTTCTACAATCAGATTAGGAATTTCAAGACAGAAGGTTAAATTTGGTTTCAAGTGTGTGGCCTGCTGATTCAGTAGGTTGTAGATCATTTATAGGTCAGGGAATTCACATGTCATAAAGTAATCCAAACTCAAAATGTTATTTGTAAATGTCTGACAATATAGATGTTTATCAAAGTCCCACACTAAGGAAGCACTTTTCTTAATTACTTATATGTGTCAAGAACTTTTTAGAAAAAAAGCCTAGTGGGTCTGTAATTACAAATGTGGTGTTGCTCCAAAAGCATCACTAGATTGTATGTGATTTAGAAATGTTTTCGTCACGGTTGGCTTAACTTTTTATAGATGTTGGCAAACTTACTCTTTGTTTATATAGCACTCCTTTCTGTTCATTTATTTTTATGACTTGAAGAGGATTAGTCATATAAAAGCCCAGTTTGTATTGCATACTAAAATACAGTTTGCCAGGGATGAAAAACACTCACTTGGAGAGTTAAATTATAGAAAGCTGTTTAGTGTTACTTAGTGGTGCTGTGTTATGTTTCACATAGGGTAAGATGAAGGTAATTATGCATGCAGGGAAAATATTAGATATATGACAGCATACCCTCATCATCTCTTTGTTGTATGTAGCCAAGGAAATGTCTATAGAATGTATGCAGCAATGTGGAAGAAGATAAACAGATGACATTCATTTGCCCATCATATTTTGCCAGGGGTGTATCTATAGTAGGGCATACTGCATATCAAGGGCAAGTGGTTTTCCTGAACAATGAACAAGTGTGACAATAGGATTTATTTTTGTTCAATGCATAGTGATACAGTTTGTGTGTGTGCAGTGTTTATGCGTCTGAGTATTTTGTGTTTAGATACATTTATTTGTATTCACGTGTCTTCTTTTTTATTTTAATTCATTGCGCCTTTTCAGTCCCCTAACCAATCCCAAACTTTTCTTCATAATATCTCAAAAAGTTTAGTATTTCTAAGATATTCCAGATTGTAATATACAACTTTTTTTTGTCTGTCCTTACATATAAAGAAAAGCAGAATCCATACTCCCAGTGGCTGTGTTACATTTTTAGGCTTTTATGAGGTCCAGCCACCCCTGCTATCCAACACATATAGGTAAATCAGATACTTTGTCCCCATTTGTGCCCAGTGGATACTTCTGCTGACCCCTTAATCACAAATGTGTCTTGTAGGGTTTGGCAGTGGGGAACAGCCAGAAGTCTTGGATAGCAGTTGTGGCCATGACTCAAGTTGCCTGCTAGCAGGGTTATTGTTCTCCTTTGTCATACAAATAATGATATATTGTAATCTGTTCTGATAGCAGAGGTTGACTTTAATGGGCCTGATTTAATAAAGCCCCCTAATACTAGAGACGATAGACTATCGTGGGAGAACCTGGGTGATCCAGCAAACTTGGAATGGATTTCCTTTGCTTTTCAACTGTTTTGAATCCTGGACCAGATTAATTCCAGCTTTGCTTGATCATCCAGGTTCTCCAATGATAGTCTGTCTTTTCCGGTCTTGGAGAGCTTTAAAAAAACAAGTCCAATGTGTTGATTTTTGTCTATAGTTTAGCTAGGATTGATAGTGGGACATCTGTTCGCATTGATCAATCGGTAGTCAAACGGATGTCAGTTCCAGGAAGCTTCACAGGACTCTGAAAAGTATGAGGTACAACCTGAGACCTTACTTGGTTAAGTAAATAAAAAATGATTATTGTGTTTTAAAAGTAGGATATAACTGAATGTACTTTGTACAATGTACTGTTTTTATTGTACAATGGCCCCTATATAGCCAAACTCATATTCCAACTACAAGGCTTCACATAGAAATGATCACTGCGGCAGCTTATGTCAGTGTAAGTGGCCAGGGCAATATTACTTGAGTGGCAGCCACATAGAACTATGGGATGATGGAGAACATTGTAGAACACCAAAACACATATTTAATGGCTGCATATAAAGTAAAATAGATATAATTATTCTCCTGTCACTGGCTTATTAAATAATCCGTTACTAGATCTGCAAAGGGAAGTGTGCAAAGTGCAGTGTCCATGGCAACCAATCAACATTCATCTTTCCTTGTTCTAACTGATGAAAGCTAAAATGAGCTTACGTTTCCCAGAGGAATAGAAAGGTGACATTTATAAAAGCTGTGATGGTGCTGGGTTGCTGGGCTGGACTGATATATTCAGTACACAGGAACAATAGGTAAATCATCCTTGAAATAAATATAAAACAGAAACTTCTCTTTTCATTTTGGGTGGCTGGCATTTTTGCCATTTGTGTCCTATTTGGAAGATCTGACTTCATTTATGCCCTGTTGAAGTCACATGAAGTAAAAGGAAACCTCTCCAAAGTTGGAGAAATGTCCTTTTAGAATTGTCTCTCCATTGGAATATTTCTCCTTGTTCTGGTGACAAAAACTCTCAGAGAGGAAAAATCTCTCTATATGAACAGCAGTAAAGGCCTATATCCCCTTTAATTTTTTTTCTAAAATTAAAAACAAACTTTGTTTACCTTTAGATTGTTTTAGCTTAGGATACCGCTAAACTGTGCCACCCCTTCCTGCTACCAGATCCTGAGGTCAGTTTACTCACAATCTAACTATCATTTCTTTACATAGTGTAGTATAAGTGGCCGATAACAGCTGTGATTGTGTAAAAAGTATGGACAGCTTTATCTTTATTTACCTTCTATCTGTAAACATTTGTAAAACAATCTATTACATCTAATTCATTCCACCCAACATTGGCCAGTTTTTCTGTGTAGCACCTGGATGAACCATGCAAAAGTCTTACAACAATTTGAAGGTTGGGTAGATTAGTACTGTGATTATATTTTTCCTGCTCACTCCCTGATAAGAGGAAGTATGATATCTCACCATGATTCTATTGTCTTGGTAATTGACTACATACTTTATTTATGAATAAAAGGACACACATTTCTAAATCTGTTTACCAACTATTTCACAAGAATATAAATCAGACTTCTATTTACTCAATGCAAAATGTCAAGTATGAATTTATCTTTGATTAAAAATAGTAATCCCTTGTGTTATAATATGGTGGTTCTTTAAAAAGGTTCTGGAATTTTTTTAACTCTATTTATTAAGAACTTCAAAAACAAATTACATCACTTTTCTACTTTCCGTTGCAATGCATTTTTCCTAGTCACATGACTACTCCCAGGCACGGCTCCTTCTGTTCTCACTGTTTCCAATGAAAATATAAAAATGCAGAAACATTTGAAGACCCCTCGTAATTTTGTAATAGTAATTTACCCCATATTACACCCAAGGAAACAAGCTCTGTAATTTTACTTCCCACCTGCCAAGGCCATTTGGCATTTAGTAAAGTTTATTTCAAAATCTTTGCTTTAGTATATGTTTTTTTTTAAAAAGTTAATGTGAATTTATTAACATTAGATACATGTAATGCCATTTTATTCAGTCTTTTTAGGATGTTCAATAAATGTTAAAACATAATCCCCAGCCCTGCAACTATATATAATGTTATTTGCATAGCATGGTGCCTATCAGGCATTGACTCCTTGTGCTGCCTGTAAGTTATGTTATTCTTATTCTTCCTGTAAGGGATCTTGCCTCTGCACAATTTGAGGCATATTTATCTTGTGCTGCCTGCTAGGCATTTTTCTTTTAGGCTGTGCAAGAAGATGCCCTACATACAGCCTGTGATGGATCAGCTCTTTATTCTACCTGTAAGGCATCTGATTCTTATGCCGCCTGTGAGGCAAATAACCTTGTGCAAGTCAAACGTCTCTAAATTTAAATTTTTCAGTTCAGTTTATCTTTCATATAAAACATACACAGCACAAACTAGATGGGCAAGGGGTCTAACTAGTTTGTGCATTTCATGTTGTGATTCACGTTTATTTCTATATATATATATATATATATATATATATATATATATATAAGCACTAAAAAAAAACAAACAGCTACTGTTTGCACTAAAAAAACAAACAAAAAAAAAACAGGTATTTTAAAAGCAAACATGCAAGTTTTTCCTTTCCATACCTTTTTAATTCATTTGCAATGTGCCTTTAAACTTCCTAGAAATTTTAATTCAGAAACTACTTCAAAAAAACTACTTCAGAAAAGTCAGTTCCATAGCATAGCCCCTCTCTCCTTGAACACCATTGCACTCTCCTTTTCTAGGATTGTCTAATTACTAATTTTTGCCACCCTGCATACTCTCATCACCTCCCTGCATAACCTTTTTTGTAGCTGCCAAGTGAGGAGTGATAGGGAAAACTATGAAGTGTCCCAGCTCTGAATTGACTGGGACTGCTGACAACACATTCAAGATGACAGAGCAGAGCAGCAGTCTCAGGGGTTTTGGACGTCTAGACAAGGGAGGCTTTTACAAATGAATGTACATATATTCTTACAGGATGATTTTACAATAGTCTGGTGTAACTATATATATATATATATATATATTATCCTACAGGCTGTAGAAAACCCATAGTTTCTCTGAGAAACCTTTCTAGTATCATCTGGATTCTTGTAATTGCAATGTCTGATTCTATAGAGTCTGGAGACGATTTGGCTTTCAATGTTGGAGTTACCCTCTGCCAACATAAGTGAACTGGGGACACGTGAATTTTCATTGTGACTCTCTTCCAGCCTCTAAATCCAGCTGCGTGTTTTCACACACTGCTTTTATTACAATCAACTCTGATTGTTGGCTTCCATTCTATTAGTAAGTATTATAGACTAACAACCTCAACATATTGCACACAGTAGTTATAACAATCCTTTCTTACTTATTAAACATATTCTAATATGACATAACTACTATTGATTAAATGCTTCTAATTTCATGAAATAAAAAGTATAGAAGACTTTAGAAGCTTTTAATGTTACAATATATAATAAATATACTGCAAAAACTGCTGCATTTTCTGTTGCAGCCTGTAAAATTTGTTTCCAGACTAAAAAAGCAGCCAGTATCCCAGAATAAACTAGTAAGACAGGCCCGTAGCCAGAAGAATTTAGGCACAGGGCCTACATGACAGGGGTGGGAGCCCTATCCCAGGGCTGTTAAGGGGTAATAAAATGTAGTAAGGCTAGAGGGGGCTGTGCTAGTGTGGAGTGTGGGGTAGGAGGGGATTAGGAATGGGATGAGTTAAAAGGGGCTGGATGGAAGTGAGAGGCCCTCTTTTGGAAGAAAAAGTTTACCGCCCACTTTTATAGTTATAATTATAATTTGACAGTGTGGGTCATTTTAACAGTTGGGGTCTTGGAAAGCAAGGATCCAGTGCATTGGTAGAGTGGTGGAATTTGGTGGGGGGGATCCTCTTTGGTGGTGTCTCCCCCTTTATGGTGAACGGATGATTATGGCTCCTGAGGTGGTGCTGGGCGGCTAGGTGCCAAGGTGGAGATGTTGGAAGAATTGCAACTTGCAGTCTGGTTGTTTGGGTGTATAACCGGGAGTATGGAGTTTGATAACATTATGGATATTGTTGGTATGGTTAGGTCTTAATAAAAGGGAGGAATTCGGTTGTTGGTTAAATAGGTTATATTCAATGTAAAATGTTTGCGTTATATATTCCCAGGTAAATTATTAATAATAGTAATGGAGTGTTATGTTAATGTATGCTTGCATATCAAAAGTGTAAATGTATTTATTTATTTGTATCATTTATTTATTATTGGATATTTGTTAAATACTTGAATGGTTTATTTATTTGATGGTGTTTAAATAAACGGCTGCTTGCCAGGCAATTTAAATCCAAGATTGGTGTCTGGCTATTTAATGGTGGGGGAGTGGTTGGTAAGCATGTGGGGTCGGGGGGAGGCGAAGGTTCTGATGGTGGTGGTGAAGGATGGGCTAGAAAGTCCGAGCTACCCTCCTCATGTAGTGACAGTCTTCAGCATTGCATTCTTTATAATAATGTAAAGCTTTACCAAAAATGTCAACAATGCTACATGTATTCCCCACTGAAATAATACATTAATGGTTCAGCAATGAGGACAACAAAAAATGATTCATTATTGTTCTGAAAATGTAAATCAAAGAGTGTTTCTGTAATAATATTTATAGGCTGCTTTATCAAAGTATTGGGACCACTAAAAATGAAGCAAGGAAAATGGCAACCGGTGATGTTCCACGTTTTGACTGATTTGACTACAGTAAATTATGAACATTTGGAATTCTAAGGCTGAAGTTAGAATTGTTTTGGTTACAGCATGCCAGGAAAGTAAAACTCCTCTTTAGCTAATAGATTTTGCACCCTTGGTGCTCCTTTTATTCCAGTGAAGTTGTACTGTCCTAGTAACATATAATCAACCAGACCACCAGTATGACACAAGCTTTGGAAGGCTAAATTTGACTATAGACAATTGAGTTAAATGATTATTTCTGATTTGTATAGATCATTGCACCTTTGACTATGTTTTTTTGCTCTATAAATTATATTTATAAGTCTTTTTGATTTCTGCCCTGCAGGAATGCATGAAGAGCGTCTGTCATCTGTCTGGATTGTCTGGGATCCATAGATGCTTTACCATATGTGCATAGCACAGTTTTAAGTCCCTTGCCCTGATATGTGCATTTCTTTTTACTTCTTATATGCACAGGAAAGTTATAAAATGAAACGGTGGAAAAGAACAGCGTGCAGCAGAAAAACTTCATATTTAAATATTTCTGCTGAGATAACAGATTTTTGACCGCAAACATCGTGAATATGTAAACAGGGGTATGGCTATGTTCTGTCATGTAAGGCTAGCCAAACATCTGCTTAGGATCCAGGCTGTGTCAGGAGACAAAGCTGCTGCTGGTGCAGCTTCCTCGGTCCTTTTTCTTCATCTTGCCAA
Source organism: Pyxicephalus adspersus (assembly GCF_032062135.1). Lineage (NCBI taxonomy): Eukaryota > Metazoa > Chordata > Amphibia > Anura > Pyxicephalidae > Pyxicephalus > Pyxicephalus adspersus. Next base: position 82,130,588 of record NC_092858.1, on the reverse strand, counting down.
GATTTCCACTATAACACTCTTGGTAATTTACTGAAGGACAAAGCCAGGATCAGAATTAGGAGATATCTCTCAACAAGCCTTTTAAACGATGAGTCATTGTTAGAAATAAAATTACAAATATTATGTTTAAAGGTGTAGCAATCATGACCATTGGCTGTGTCCTAATCTAGCCTAAATATTCTGATGGCAATGTTTTGGGACTTTTGGAGGTTATTATCTAATGACAAGTATTAATTCCATCGAAGGTACAGTGATTTACATATATTTGGTATTTTATTATGTTTAAAACACGTCGTTAGTAGGGTATTATACCTGTTTTTCACCAAAAAAACATTTGCGGGGAACTCCTGCTACATCCTTAGTAAACTTCCCCACTAGGCACCTACTGTATGTGCTAAGTTTTTACTAGTTGGAGAGGTAACTGGACATACCCTGCAGGTCTTGGTACACCAGTGTTTGGGATAGTGACCTTTTCGGTAAGGGGACTTGATTTCTCTGCAGGACTCTTACACTGGGGAACACTGCACCCAGTTTACCTCCTGGAGCCCTTGTAGGCTGCACTGTGTTGTACAGCTCATGATTGAGCTTTCTAGACTTTCAGATTTCTGCAGTGTTGTGGAGTAATTGCTGGATAGTTCAGTATGTTTTGTAATAATGAAAATTGTGTGTATCAATCATTAAGTTGGGTTGGTAAAAACTCTAACAGAGCCATCCCAACTAGGGATGAGTGAGCGTGTTTTTAAAACTTGATCTCGCTGCGAATTTGGCCGTTCTCGCTTACAGTAATTGTAAGTGAGAATGGCCGGTGTAAATTTGCCTGGAATTCGCCGATGTAAATTCACTGGAATTAAATATAGGACATTTGCTGAAGAAAACCTGTTCCGCTGTGCCAGAGGTTTGAGATTGGGACAAAGATTCACCTTCCAGCAGGACAATGGCTATAAACATACTGCTAAAGCTACATGGAGTGATTCAAATGGAATATTTAAATGACTTGGAATGGTCTAGGCATAATGCAGTTTAGAATCTGTGGCATGAAGTGAAGATTGCTGTACACTAACACAAGTCATCTGTGAAGCAATTTTGCTTTGAATAATGAGCACAAATCCTAGTGACTGGATGTGACAGGTCAGTAGACATACCCAGGAGACCTGCATAGCATAGCAAAAGGTGGCTCTACAAAGCTTTGACTTTAGGAGCAAGGTGGTGGTGAATACCTATGCACAAACCTTTTTTATCTCAATTATCACAGTAAAAAAAAAATTACATTCTGTGTAAAAAAAAATGGTTCTAACATCCCAAAAATACATTTTAACTACAAGTTGTACCTCACCAAAACAAGAAAAGCACTAAGGGAGATGATTAACAAGGCACTGTATGTGGGTTCTAGCTCCTGCTCAATTCTCCACAGACCTAGAAAAGCAAATATTAACATTAACATATTATGCAGCATATTACAAAAAGTCCATAGACATACCACAAGTTCCTCAAACGGACTCACAAACTAATGTCCCTACCATAGTCATATGTCATTACCACAGTCTAAGTTCAATTTGGAGGGAAGCCAATCAAACTAACTGCATGTTTTTGGAATGTGGGAGGAAACCCACACATCACAGGTTAAATATTCAAACTCCATGCAGATAGTGCCCTGGGCAACATTCAAACCTAGGACCTTTTACTGCAAAAGTAAGAGAGCGGAACTCCGAGCCACCAAGCTGCCCAATCAAGAAGAGAGATGTCCGGTGGTTTCTCCAGCATCTAAAAAACTGAAATATGAGACATGGTTAGCCTGACCTTTAAAAATAGGGTACCAGACACCAAAATTTTTACAAGAGAGGCAATGAAATGTTCGCTAATCCTTTTAATGTTCCTAATTTACCTGACTAACATGCTATTGAGCAAACACCACACGTTTTTTTATATCAGTTATTTTTTTTCTCGCCAATTCTCCAAAGCCCCACTCTGTAGGGTATATGGATTAATGTGGTTTTGTGTACTTCTATCCCTGCTGTTGATATTTGCAACTTCCTTCAATATAATACTTGATGTCTTTATTGTATTTCTCTTTTATGCCCTCCTTGTCAGATGTGTGAGTTTTGGTGGGTGGCTTTCTCTTGTCAGATGTGTAATGGTGTTATATTTTGTAATAATGAATTTAATGCTGCTCCATGGTATATTGAAAGTTTGGGATTTTTTTTATCACTCATTCCTGATCTACTGTGTTCTCCTCCCTTTAGAGGACAGCCTTTAACCAAATGATCAGGGTCATTACATAAATCACATATTTTAATACAAACTCTGGGTTGCAGGTTCCTCAGACCTACAGCTTATACATTTCATTCTTTTACTACACTAATAATGCTGATGTCCATATTTCAGTCCTTCCTTTCTATGTCTAAATTTACCATTCTACTTGACTTTGCTTCTCCATATACAATGAGCTGTCTTCATTTTAATTCCATCATCCACAGCCGAACCATATTTAGGTCCAAGACTGGGTTATAAAAATGAACAATGACATCTCTCTTCAACTTCAAAACAAGAAGTCAGCTTAACTCCTTTCATTCCAGATTTTTTCCTCAAATTGTCAATCATCCACAGACACATTTTCTCTTGAGAGGCTGAAGGAGGCAAATCTTGCAAATATGTCCTTTACCTCTATTTTGAAAACGTTCTAGCACATCCACAATTTTCTTTAAACCCATGATCATAGAAAGCAGCTCAATTTCTAGCCAAAAAGTCTTCTTTAGATTCCTCCATGCCATTTTCGCACCGCAGTTTACACCAGATAAATGTAACCCAGGGCCACCTAAAAAAGGAAGGCCCTGGTTCACCTTTTAGTCAGACTAAAAAGAAATCCCCTCTGATCTTAGTCAAAAAGTCAATGCTATCAAGCAACAGTACCTGCAACAGCTAATCACACCAGCAGTAGGTCAGCAAAGATAAACAGATCTAATAATAAATGTGTGTGTTATTATGATTGTCCATTTACTACACATGTTTTCCCCAACTACCCCTTTGCCCCTGTATCATGATTACCTAATTATTATTATTTTGTATTCTGTATAGTGCTGATATACAGCACTTTACAAAGTCCATAGTCACGTTACTAAGTGTCCCTCAGAGGGGCTCACAATCAAACATCCCTACAATTATTATACTTTGTTAACACAGCCTAGGGTCAATTTTTGGGGAGGCCAATTAACCTAAGCAAATTTTTTTGGTGTGTGGGAGAAAACCCACCGGGAGAACATGGAAACTCCTTGCGGATAGTGTCCTGGCCAAGATCCGAATCTGGGACTGAGCGCTGCAAAGAGTGGAGTGCTAACCACTGAGCCACCATGTTGCCCAAGGAAAGTGATATATAAAACCCTGTCAGGTGGTTTCTCCATCATCAAACAACGAATGGCCTGAAACTTTAAAGCTAGTATTTCAGAATAGCAGATAGATAACACATTTTTTGGAGAGCATTTCCCAACAGAAATAAAAAATAACCTTTGTTCGCTAAGCCTCTTCTGTTCCCTAACATGTTGGGCGAACACATAAAAAAATATTTTTTTGTATCAATGTTGTTTCTGGTCACTACTCCAAAGCCCCTGCTCTGTAGAGTGTATGGATTAATGTAGTCCTTTGTACAGTTATTCCCATCTCTGCTGTGGATCTTTGCAATTTCCTGTTATGCCCTCATCGCCCAATGTGTGAGTTTTGGTGAGTATCTTTCTTTTGTCAGGTATGTAAAGGTGCTATATTTGGTTTTAATAAATTTATTGGTGCTCCATGGTAAAAGTTTGGGATATTTTTTTCCACGACTAACTATTCCACAACTTTGTTTTTTGACCTGGAGTGCTACTTAGCCCCATTAAGTATTTCCTAGCAAAGGGGAAGAATACATATACACTTTTCAGTCTTTACTTTTTTTTTATATATTCAGATTATATTGTTAGGTCCACTGCAAAAAAACAATTGAAACAAGACAAATAATGAATACAAGGCACTGTATTTTATGCAGCACTGTACAAAGTCTATAGTCATGTCACTAACAGAGGCTCACAATCTAATGTCCCTACCATAGTCCTATGTCAATACCACACTCTAAGGCCAATTTTTGGGGAATGACAATTAACCTAACCACATGTTTTTTGGAGCATGGGAGGAAACCCCACACAAATCCCTGTGGATAGTGTTCTGGCCGGCATCGGAACCTGGGATCTACCACTGCAAGGGCTGAAGTGCTAACCTCTGAGCCACAATGCTGCCCAGCTTAAGAGACATACAACAAACTGTCAGGTGGATTCTCCAGCATCTAAAACACTGAAATATGAGACATGGATGGCCTGACTTTGTTTAAGCTAGTAGTTCAGAATATCAGACAGGTAACCACATTTTTAGGAGAGGCGCAATGAAAACGATCATTGTTTGCTAAGCTTTTCATGCTCCCTAATTTACTTTAAGAAATGCTAAAGTGACCTCTCAGTCAATACTTTTACATTTGATAAAATAATTTCTAAAACTATTTTATTGTGTTTTCCGTGTTATTGCAACCTAATGGATCATAGATTGTGTATTCTGTGGTCTTCCCAGTCAAAACTGCCTTTTGCAATGAATTTTAAAAGCATCCCTTCTTTCAGTATGCAGTACAAGCACGTTCTAGGCTTTCCATATGGTAAGCATTAAACAGTACATCAAGATGTCATGTAGATCTGTCATACAGCAAGTTTAATTTAGGACATGTAGAATAGACAGTGAAATGTGTTCCCTATACCATTACACTTAACATAAAGCTCATAAGAAAACAGCAATTCAGTTTTACCACATCAGAAATCTCCAATTCCCACAATGCCTTTAATTCTGCTTAGTCAAGGTTCAGAAGTCTTGCCAAAAAGATCATCATTTTTCCCTTAAACATTTTTAGATAATCAGAAAAATGTATGTCCTCTAAAAAGGTCAATGAAAATGTGAGAGTATGAAAACTTTAAATACTGTAATGTCCTTTACCAAAATATGCACTCTGTAAAATGTTCTACATTGATTAATATATTTGTACAAGTTTAGCTTTTCTGAAGCCTGGCCTCCTTGTATGAGACCTCCTTCCACTGTAATGAGAACATTGTGCTTCCTTCCTTTTACATGACTTCTTTTCTTAATAGAGAGATTGCACTCACTGTTAATGTGGTAATATGTTGTGGCTTAGTTTTAGAAGAATGATTCTTTTTTTTTTTGTTATTCCATATGGTTCTCCTTCTTCAAGTGTTGTCATATCCAGATGTATTCACATTATAGTTCTCTTAGGCATATTCCCTGAAGGAGTAGGTGCCTCCTAAAAAAGCCCTTACTTAATATCCCTGTGAAACCCATTATATATATATAGTGGAGCGGTGAGCCAACATTTCTTACCCTGGCAGAAAATATGAGGAAATCTCTGCCAGAAGGAGTGGAAAGGCAATAAAAATCTGACTCCATCCCACTTTTTCAGGAGCTGAGCTTTAGTTACTTGATTGTTCTGTCTGAACATTTTTGTGAAACACTTCTTGTGTACTTCTTTAATGACATTATTTAGCATGCATTTACTGCTCTTTAATGCACACTCAGATCTAACTATCATATTTTGGAGGTGTCACAGCTTCAGTTTTATTCTTGGCAACATATTTTTTTTTAATCTCACTAGTTGAGCTTAAAGATCACTTTAAAAACAGGTCTTCCTTTGGCTTTTAGTGCCTATACCATGTTAGGATGTTTCTGTAGAATCAGGCTAAATAATTTGCTAGTGCTCCCATTTCCAGTCTGATATTTGTAGTGCATTAATTAACATGAAGATAATATCGCTATAGGTTAATGCTGGATACAGGGCGAAATGGGGAAGCCTTTTTATATGTTATATATACCATGTTTAGTTAGAAATATGTTATTATTTTAATTAAACAGTAATTTTTTAGTGCCAACATATTACTCAGCACTGTATATTACATTGGGATGGCAAAGGAATGAAAGATACCGACAGTGACACAGGGGAGGAGGAGAGGACCCTGCCCAGACGCGTTTACAATCTAAGAATCAAATATGTTGATCTGTTACCCCTTTTTTTTTTCTCTTTTCAGTTTTATACATGCAAAAAGCCTGAAAATTTTAAAAGACAGCAATTTCCCACATCCACTAATCAAATTCAAACCTGTCTTGGAAGTTCGAACTGGTGGTGCTGAAAGCAGAGCAAAGTACAGAAAAATATTTTAGGTGAAGCTCTGTCCAATGTGACTGGGGTGCATTACATAAAATGTGGATTTCAGTGCACTGACTACACATTTTATTATTAGCATACTTACAGTACTGAATAGCCCTGGAGACTTAAGCTGCGTACACACGTCAGATTTTTCTCGCCCGATAATTGGCATCGGCCAGATATCGGGTGAGAATCTGGCGTGTGTACAGTCGGCGTCGTTCATCGTCCGTGGATCCGTCCTGGCGGATCCACGAACGATGAACGACGACCGATCCTAATGCAAGGGAAGGGGGAGAGCGTGCAGCAGGGTGCTGCTCCGTCGCTCTCCCCCTCCCCTCTCCATAGAGCATGAACGGTGCTGTATGTACAGCACCGTTCATGCATCGTGTAGTCCTTTGTCGTTGGAAAGGATTGTGAAAGATCCTTTCCAACGACAAAAATTGCACGTGTGTACGCAGCTTTAGTGAATAACTTCTGTACATTTATTTTGCCTGGAATTACTCCTTAAAGATATATTGGAAAAATGTCCTGATTCTAATAGCAGTCACACAATAGCTTCTTTTATCTGTACAATCTTAGGTACCCTGTATTGTCCAACTGCTGTAACGATAAAGGGGGTTCATGCTGCCTTATGAATCATCTAATACATTTTGTGCGTAAAAAAATCACAATAATGGCATGAAATACATTTAGATATAGCTTCAAGAGTTCTTGAAGCTAGATGTCTAAAAGCATAGGTTTTTAATCTTTAGTGGTATGTAAGCAGCATTTTTTCAATGATCAGTATGTTTGTTCTTAATGACCAAAGAAAAAAAATGAAAGCCTTCCTTTTGGGATTAATAACACTGACTGCTTGTAATGACCAGTAGCCGCCACCACCACCTTCTGGATGATCCCCAGTACTACAAAGTGGTCAAACCTTGCACACCTGGCGCCTTTTAAAAAAGTAAATTTGAAGATTAAGCCTATTAGTCAGTGTCTGAGCAAAGAGGTGTCTTGTTACTTGGTACATTTAGATAACTCATTTGGTAACTGGCCTTCCTTTTGTTGCTGTTTTGCCTGCTGTCTGCCCTACCCCTCGCATGCAGCACTGCTGGCTTAGTGGTTAGAACTCATGTCTTTGCAGTGCTAGTGCCCAGGTTGGACTCTAAGCCAGGACACTTTCCATATTCTGACAAAAAAAAAAGTAATTCGGGTAATACAAGAAAACATAGGCACTGGAGTCAACATCTACTTTAAGGCCATGTTCAAATTGACACCTTTGATGGAGGACAACTTATTGCAATAATTCAAATTAAGCATAGGAGTGAATAGAGGAGGTCATACAGGCAGGATATTGAGTCAGGTGCCTGACTTACAGTGCATTCAGTTTATTTTTTGCTGTGTGTGTGTTCTACTGTGGACATGTTTTCTTCTATTCATATTCAAGGGATGCAAAAGGCGGTGAGAAGAAATTCTGGAAATACTGGAAAAGGTGCTTCATTGGGAAATTTTCCCTTGCTTTTTGTTCTGGTGACAACTGTAATCATTTTACGCCTCAGAGACAATGACAGTCACAGAAAAATTGGAGGAATTTCCCTATCAGGAACACGCACAACAGGTAAAATGTGTTCTAACTCTTACCTACTCTAGTAAAAAATTAGTTTTGGTTATACATACACTTTAAAATAGCACTAATCTCCTAATAAAAAACACATAAAGCAAAGTTCACTTTTACACATAAAAATATACACAATTCCATGTAGTTCAGGGGGATCTTGTAATTTTCAGAAATCTTCTAAACACCTCTTCTTTTCAGCATTGCCGTTTTCACCACTGCCACTGGTTCTTCTTTCTCTTTTCTTCGGCACAGTCCCAGAGTGCTGATCTCTATGTACTTTAAACAATAATTTGAGCCTTGTTGTTCAGGTACACAGAAGGGAGCATTCTTATTGACCAATGGTTGTTAGAGGTCAGAGTACTCCTCAATGTTTGACTTCAAACTGTGGGAGGTGTTGAGCAGTACATATCCTAGCATCTACTGTATCACCAATATTTTTTGGCATTTTTTTTCCTAAAAGGTGGACACTTACTTTCTAGGAATTAAGCAAATATTGTTCCAATTTCGGTACATACATGCAAGAAATGTATAACACTTGAAGGTCTTTGTGCTTTATTAGTCATGGTACTTCTGCTTCATTTATACTTCTTTCCAGCTGGTTTCAGGCATGTAGGGTCAGCAAACACATCCAGAATTACACCAGAGAAAAATAATGGTGCCCTTGTTTGTGTATAAATAGGCTCACATAGATCAGATCCCTGCTGTTGTGACTTAGGGGCTGATATGGGGCTAATAATTTCAGAGGAATTCTCGTTACCTGTATATAGTTTACAGGTAAAAATCTTTAAACTTCCCCCCTACCTCTCCTAACCCAAAATTTTCAGACTTCTGGCTATTTTAAAGTAAAAAAAAAAACAATTGGGACCATTAAGTTCCCTCTTCACTACTGCTGAGAGTAACAAAGCTTGGATATGCTGCTGCTGATGTTCCATGGAGAGATATCTTGCTGCAAAACTTTACCTGAATCTGTCTAACGCGGAACAGTAGGTTCTGACCCTTCTTACATGCAAAAGAACCATGAATTGTTGTATTTTGGTGCTTAAGCAGTGATTTTGATAATAATTACAGGTGTAATCATAAATAGTAACTATTGGGGTGATTTGTCAGGTGAAATTAAAGTTTAAATGTTGTACCATGAGAATAGGGATATAGGAATTGTTTTTAATATACACATGCAATTTAGGAGATACAGTGTTTGCACCAATCAGCAAATGCATATTTGTGGATCGCCAATTTATTCAGCTAGTGGCTATAGCTATAGGCACAGTTTTAAATTATTAATATTGTTATCATATTAAAGAAAAAAAGAAAATGCAGCTAACCATTCTAAACAAACTGTCGATTTTTTTTTTTAAATAATTTATTTTTTTAGTGAACAGTCACATACAGCAACAAATGAACTAGCAAAAAAAGAAAATGTGGAATAAATTTTACAGTGAGAAATTCATGGTTATGGTTGAATATTTGCTTTATCATACTGGACCATCTTCTTCCATTTTAATCTCCTCATGAGTTTCAGCCTCAGGATCTCCGGGAAGAATGGTTGTTACTGTCTGAATAAGCTGCTCAATTTGTTCTTCTGTTAGCCTTTCTTCACTCTCTTCCACCATCTATAAATAAATAGATTTTTGGTTTAAAAACTGTAAAACTAAGCCCAAACTTTATTGAGTGGTTTTATATATCTATATATAAAAACAAACTTACAGTCCCTATCTCATATGTAACCCGGGGGGGACCTGTAATGTGACTAACACTTTTTGTATGCTGCATGTCCTGCTGGTATAAGTCATCCTGCTAAGCCACTCATTTTAGAGCTGAGACCTTACAAAATTATGACCAAAGTGTGTGTGTTTGTGTGTGTGTGTGTGTGTGTGTATGTATATATTTATATATATATATATTTTTTTTTTATTACACATACATACACACACACAGTAATACCATGAAATTTGCGGGGGTTAAGTTCCCAGACACCCCTGCAAATTTTGAAAGTCTTCTCTGAGACACTGAACTTGCGTTAGAAATAAAATTACCATACTTTCAGTAATGATCCGTTTTCTTTTAAAAACTTTTTTATGCTTTTATGGATCAGCTGAATTGGATACAGCTTAGTTTCAACTTTTAAGTGTTAGGTTCCAAGGAAAAAATACGCAAATTTATGAAGCCGCAGGTTCAGAAGCGCAAATTTGCAGGGTATTACTGTATAGTGCTGCCCTCTAAACGTAGATGTTTAGCAGTTAAATTGATAGCTGTGAATTTGAATTACAATTAGGATGTAAATCAATAAAGCTTTAATCGTGTGTCATGGAGTCAACAGAAAAATGTATTTTATCAGAGAAGGTCACAGTGTTTTCATACAGGAAGAACAATGTACTCACCAGCTGGATTTCCACAGCCGTCATGGGCCGATGGTTTAGTAGTTGCAGCTTCTCAGCTCTGCAGAAGGAGAAGCATAATTTTTTAATGTAATGCAGGTTTTTCTAAATGTCATACAAAGCATTAAACAATACAAGTTATTCAGGCTCATAATACAATCTGTGCACAGAGCATACCTGCAACTGCTGAAAAAAAAAATCATTGACAATTTCCATTAATAAAATTAGATTTCTGAAAAAGAAAAAAAACATTCAATAAATCATGAACTGAAACAATTTATAGATGTGACTATCTTTTCAGCCACATTTAAGAATGAAATGACCTGGTAAAGGGTTTGTGTTTCAGAATATCTACAGCCCTTTTAAAATGTGTCCACTAATGTCCTTTTGCTTAAACAGACTCCATTTTCAGAGACCATATTACTAGCAAATCTCACACATCTGAAAGAATACTATGTATAGCTGGCTTCTGTTTCAGCAGGCGCAGCTGGAGACAGGAAGTTGATAATCTGTTGCTGAGCGTCTAACAAGCCTCCCTCAGCATTAAAGTTATAGTAAAGTACAGACAATGGGTAAAAAGGGGAATGGTTTAGGAGATCAAAAAGCATCAATTCTGCAGAGGCAATTTTCATGTTTGAAAATCCTCTCTGTCACTAGTAATTTGGAGCTTGATTCCTAACTTTTATGATTTTTTTTTTGAAATGTTGAAATAAAGAAAATATATGAGAGTATAATGACAAATGAGAAATATGTAGGAATATCACACAGCTGGCATACTTTTCTACATAACTATTTTACTTACAAATCAGCCAGCCAAACATGAAAGCAACCCTCATAATACTGGGTAGGTCCCACTTGTACTGGCTAACGAGCCCTGACCTCTTAAAGGACTCCATAATACCTCTGAAGGTGTCCTGTGGTATCAGTCACCAAGATTTAAGGCACACTGCTTCCATTGGCCTCTCTTCTCCTCATGCTGCATTTGTGAACCATTGGCACTCCATAAGGTATTTGAGGAATTTGTGCTATAATAGTTCTTCATGGGATCAGACCAGACAAGCTAGACTAACCCCCCTCAAACCCATTATTAGGCCTTGGGAAAGCCTGCCCCTCTAACCACTTCACTAATTATACTTACCCAGACCACTTCATTAACGCTGAGCTTTGGGGTAGGCAAACTAGAGGCACTGACACTGGGGCATTTATTACCCCTGTTGATACTGGGGCATACTTACTCCCATTGATGCAGAGGTATTTTTTTTCCCCACTGAATACTAACATGAGCATTTTTTACTACCACTGACCAATGATGCAGCAGCATTTTTTCCTCCTAGTCACCAATGATGCAGAGTCATGTTTTATTCCCACTAACGCAGAAACATTATTTACTTAAAGTGATGACCAAATGTAAAAGCATTTTATACTTCTACTCAAGTAAGTGCAATTTCTACACCCAAAAAACATTGTTAACTCCCCAACAATGTGACAGAGAGATGACCCATTTGTTAAAAACTTTGGGGACCCTGAATAACAGCAATCACCTTCTCCCCATGATAAATATGTATGTGGTGAAGTCCAAAGTGGTGGGATTTCTCTAATAGTAAGTCCACCTTTTGCACTGACTCTAGAGTTTACAGCAGGAACTAAAAGTGGAACCCTCCCATGAAATCTCCCAGTGGAACCTCCCCATGACATCAGTCCTGACCAGATATGTTAAATGACAGCTTCTGCGCAATGTATATCGAAGGTGTGTATAACAGGTCTTGTGTCATTTGACAAACTAAGCCCCTGCAGCAATTTCCCTTTTAGGCTGCATCTTTTGAAACAGGAATGTTAATTCATCTGGTAATTTCAGTAGCTATAAGTATAATGTTTTCAACGTTTGCAGTATTTCTGTCTTTAGTCATTGTCTGGACTTCTACTTTATTGGGAATCCCATCATAAAGTGCATCATGTAGGTAAATACATTTGTCAGAATGTAGTTAGAACAAAAACAGCAGTCATTTTCCTTCAAAAATGAACCCACGGTAAAGGCATTATACATGAGAATGACAAACACTGGGGCAACAAGACTAGGCAGAAAATACATGCATATTTTTTTTTGCTGGGCCTGCTGCCATCGAATGGTTTTTGTGACCATTAATGTGATGAGACACTTTTTTTTTATTACAGAGTACAAAGATTGTTATCAAAATAAGGTTAAGGATTCAGCATTTAAATGTCAACCTTCTTTTGAAAACACACAATGATCATCCAAATTTGAAAGCATTTTTTTGTTATTTTATTTTTAGTATTGATTCCTATTTTGTCATTTGTTAATGAATAAGATGCATGCCAGACATCTTAAAGAGTGAACAGACCCTCCTGTGTTGCCTTCAAATCACATCACAGGACCTGCCAAAAAGTCCTAGACATGGCAGCAGCAAACAATCATAAGCATGTGCTTTTTACTTTACATATTAAAGTGATCCACCATCCAAGTCTATTTCTTATTTTCTTTCCAAATAGAGCAGAGAAAGCTTGGAATCTCTGTCAATTTTTACTGCTGTCTGTGGACTGTCTGTGAAATATTTTCCTTTGATTCATCTCCCAGTGACATCATATAGCAGGGAGGAATAATCTGTAAGTGCAACACAAACAGTAGTAAAAACACCCTTTAAAAAAAAAAAAAAAAAATGTATGGGGGGGATTGCAATACCCAGCAGCCTTTGAGAAAAAAGCAAATTTAAACATGAAAATAACATTTAAAAATTGGTACATTCTAGATGCCCTCAAATCTGGCTCTTAAATGTTCAGAACCTGATAAATACCCCCTGCTGGTGTATATGCAATATACATCTGTGCAGTATAATTATAACTGAACAACATAAACCATTTGTTTTGTTTTTTAACTATCACCACATGCTTCCTAATTTCATTCCACTCCAGTCTGTGCCAAGTATGTGTCCAACATGCACACAGAGCAACACTGCTTTGGAATGTATTGCTTGTTCAATGAGCATATGGCCATGGTAAGATATAAATACTAAAAGAACATATATTGAGCAAACACTTACTTGGTCAATTTATGTGATTTCATGGCAGTTAGAAACTTCTGCACTATTTCAGGACTCTGGCGCTGGCAGGGTGAGCTGGACAAATATTTTAGTGTCTACAAAAGAAAAAACAGCAGCCTCACATCAGCAGCAATTACTGCAATTAGAAACTTTAACGTGCGGCAGATTTAATGTGTTACATTTAGATTCTCCAAATGGATGGGATGAAAACAATGCATCTTTAAATATTACTGTACAGTGGAGGATGAAAAGTCTTTGCACCAAGGCCACTTTACTATTTTTGAGATGGTTACATCTTGGCAGTAAAATGAGAATAACCAGAACAGCAACTGGAGATGTTAAAAAGTCCCACTGGCCATTATTTGTGCACCCTTTACACCCCTGCTCCACTTTCTGTATTCCTTGAGAAGCACTGTGAACAAAAAGAAAGCACACGTCTTCAAAGACAAAAGTGTGAGCACATGTACAATTCAAAGGGAAATTGTTGGTCTTCGAATTCTTGAAAAAAAATAAATAAATAAAAAAGTACAGTACAATACTGTACAACGCCATTGTTTCCTACTTCAATGTCACAGACACGAAGATCTTTTTATTGATGTGTAGTAATCCCTGGTAATCCTATATAGAGAAGATTGTCACATGACTAGTTAGACTTCTCTGCTAATAGGGGATTCACTTCTCTATTACTACTACTACTACTACTACTACTAAGTGCGGACACATTTGTGAGTTGCTGTAGGTGTAGCAACTCAGATAGAAAGCAACAATTTTATCATTTCTGTGTGATTATGGTATATAGGGGCTTTTTTAAATGTTAACAATAAATTATGTTTCACCTATTCTACCCCTGTTGGAAACTTTTATTTTTTTCTTTTTGCCAAAATGAATATGGGTGGCCTGACATCAATAACTATACAAGGTTGCCTCAACCCTACTGCTTGACACATCTGAACTCTGTCTCATAATGTATGTTGTAATAATACTAAGGTACTGCTCCTTGTTTATTACTGCACATGAGTTTTAATTTCAGGTATTATTCAGAGGATTCTAAAAATGTATCATGAAAAAAATATAAGTAATATGTAGAATATCCCAAAAAGTTAGCAGCTGATTTTAAGAACAGTGATGGACTACTTTACACTCTTTAAACAACAGTGCAAATTGCAAAATCATCTTGGGATACCATGTAGTTTATGTGCCCCTGTGTTTTCATGAGTTTCTGTGGGTGTTTCAGCTTTTTTCTCCACATAGTGATAGGTTAGATGGCTTCTGCTTCAACTGGTCCTAGCCTAATTTTCCTACTCTGTCCGATCCCAAGCCTTCCTGCAGAAGAAGGGTTCAGTGCTAAGCTAGCAAGCCAGCCCTGTAAAATGTAACAATTAATTCACATTGCTATTGAAAATGTCCAGCAACAGATCTGGGTTACAATGATTAGATAAAAGTGAAGTATTGATTGCAAGAGACAGACTTTGTACACATAGCTAAAGAATCCACATGGTCTATAAAAACACACTGTATGGCATGGCGGTGTTTCCTTTGTGATTTTGTGGGTTTACTTTCTTTTCCACAAAACTGGCCTTAGACTATGGTTTGAACATTTGGTTGTGATCTCAGTGACAGTTTGTCTTCTTCATTCATTATCTTTGAAGAAATCTTTGCACCCCCCCCCCCCCCTTTTCTAATGCCACCATTGCTAATTACACTTTCTTCTGTCATTTATATGATGGTAGCATTTCGCCTGGTCAGAGACCTTTTATTGTTATTCCTACTTAGCAGGAAAGGATAATTAAGGGGTTGTCCGACAGATCAGATTACACATTTCTTAAGAGATAAATAAGTGAGGTTTAGAGGATAAATCATTCATTGGGGGCTTGTATTCTGAAAATTACATTTCTTAACTAAAGTACATATAGGATATGTAAACATAATGCAATTATGAGAAATCTGCCACTTGAGCTGATTCATCAAGCACTGAAAAAAAAAAAAAAAAAAAAAAAAAAGTAATTATGCTAAAAGTAGAACGGTAGCCCATGGCATTCCAACCTCTTGATTTATTTACTACCCAGGGAAAAGATGAATCCTGATTGATTGATCAATTACTATGGGAAGGAGGATTACTGAAGGATATCATATGGCACAGAAACGAGAACAAATCTAGCATTTAAACATTTACCCTTACATCATGTGATGGTAATGTACATCTGCTTTCTATTATGAAGTAGATGTACAAAATTAATTTCCATCTTCATGAAAATTGGTCATATGCAGAAATCTAAGAAATTGAAGATATAATACAATGCACTTTCTGTTAGCTTTGTATCACTCATTTTCTCATATTTATACTAACGGCAGGAATTCCAAATCAGTGTAAAATTACACTGGTACATGGTGTATAAACAAGGGTTTATTTTTATTTCCAGTGTTGTTCTCATAATATGAACTGTGTAGAATTACCAACTTGTTTAAACATACCAAACAATACATCAATTTTTTTTTATCCACGCTGAATTAGTGTTCAGCAGTTTGGTAAGGAAACTTTAAAATCATGTAACAAATTTACAATGTGTTTAAAAACCCCACATTTTTCTGTTTTCTAAATGCATTTTTGCAGCTGATCAAAAAATAAAATAAAAAAAAAAACCACCACAGATTTTATGAATCTTTTAATGCAGCCCCATTTTTTTTTTTCAGTTGTCAGGGAATCCTTACTAAAATTATTAGACCTAGAGCTTATGCTGCATGATCAGTAGGTTGTAGAGAGGTATAAATAAAAGAGCATATTAGAAAGAGTGTACATATTAACCATGAAATGAAACAGAAAATTGTAATAACCCCTTCATGTGAAATGTGTCAAAATCCTTGCGATGATGCCTGTATTCCTATAAATTGTTTTAATTTTCCAAAACAAAACTATGATGGGAAAGAGCAGCTTTTTGGCATTATTTGTTGACGTGTGGACCAGACACAGTCTAAAGCCTGTGAGTACTTTGTGGTGGGCTATGTGGTGCTTGCTCCCTGATGGCATGGTGGGCTTTATCTAATATTGGGCAGTGAAGAAGCGACCCCCTACATAGATGGTAAGTTTAGACAGATCTGCCACTGTCTTTTTCTGGTTGAGTCCTGGTCAAGAAAGGCTGGGTTATTAGAAAACAATCTTTGTTAGCACCATCAGTTTTGAAGATCATATATTCCTGAAATAGACAGACCGCCAATCACTAATCCATATCTATTATAAACAACTAAGTTGCAGAGCCAAGTACATCCACAATAATGTGCAGTTTAAGATTGAAAAAAACATCCCCTAAAATAAGCCTTTGTGCTCAACTGTCCAGATAACAAATACAACTGATAATATTAAACACTTCTCCTTATTTCTATTTGTGTGTAATAAGCCCACAAGTTCTAGTAGCAAATGCCATATGGATGATTAAACACCTCTGCTAGCAGTCATATGGTGCCCTCTATTGGTACACATAAGAAATAGCTTGAGAATACCAAATTGTCAACCAGCTAGAAAATGTGGTCAAGCAAAGAAAAAATACATACATTTTACATATTCGTTTTTAAATAGTAGCCAAGATATGTTCCAAAATATTTTTTAACTTATTTTTACTTTGGCTAAAGCCACTTCATGGATGCTGCTGTCCACTAGAAAATATTCAACTATATCATACTGGCCAGCAAACTACCTAAAGATTAAATCCTTGTGGCTTTTTTTTTTTTTTTTGGGGCGGGGGTTGTATTGATTGGGGACAAATTACAGTGCTGGATCATTACACATTATCAGTACTGGGGACATTTCTAGTATAATATTTGTGGTCCAGTCATCTTGTTCAACAGTAATACTTATGTGAAGTTCAAGCTGGATTGATGCTTGTGTCCCTAAGGCATAGATTTCCTTTCACCTTCTCTATAGTCATTACAACAAGCAATAAGGGGTAAACTCCCTAATAGGGGACAACACAATAAAGAAATTGACAGATGTTCTAATTTTTCTGTTTATGTACATATACTAATAAAGAAGTATACATATATACTACAAATGTCTCAAAAGCAGATTCCTTTTGCTACCCGCTCCCTTGGCTGTATAGGAAGGGAGGAAAAAAAAAAGGATTACACCGTCAAACCAAAGGGTGCTTTAATTAATTTCACGTTTGCTTTTTTTTAATGAGTGTAGACAGTAAAAAAAAAAAAAAACAAACAAAAAACATATTCCTTACACAAATAATTTTTATATACCAAAAAGACAGATACATAATTTTATCCATATGGTCTGGAAATGCAATAGTATTACAAGCCATCTTTTCACAGTCATCCAATCAAAGCTGGAGATGTGGTTTTAAAGTTATACATTTGCTGGCCAGGAGAAGGACCCTTTGTAGCATGAGATACGCTGACTGCAGAACAATAAGGCAGGGTGGCATATTGGACCCCTGTATCAATAACTAATAAAGGTATAACATTTATGAGACCTATATCATCATCTCCAGCTTACCTCATACATGATGGTATTAAGATTCTGCTGCCCAACACTGTTCTTATTTTTCCTTGCTTCTCTTTGCTTTGCTTTCAAGTCGGTAAGTAGATGAAATACCTACAGCACAGAAGAAAATTTAAGCAAAGGAACATGCATATATTAGATATATAGTTTTGACATAATTTGGCATAACGGACATATTACAAACAATTTATCTATGATCAATAGCCTTACTTTTTAAGGTTCACACACTAGCTGCCACTGGAAACAGCTTTTTACAGCCCACAAGCAGCACTTACACAAGGCACTTGGATAAAGTGACCATTAATAGATCAAAGTTCCATGAAAGGACAAAAAGGGACATAGAACATAATAATGGCAGACCTAATACGAATGCACTGAACAGTTCCCTTACTCGCATTTCTTTGGGGCTTAAATGTATAAATTATGCTGTAGTGGCGATGCCAGCAAATAAAATGATTAATAAGTGGTACAACACTCAGAAAATGTATTTTAAAGTACATACTGTATTTTAATATATATCAATAAACTAGCATTTTAAATTAATTAGGGAAGCAATTTTTGCAGAACAAAAGTGGACCTATATAGCCATCATTACTTTATCTATTGTATGTGACTGTTGTTTTCAAAGCACTGAAAGCCTCTGTAAATTATTTGATTGAGGAAGCAGGAGTATCACAAAAAAATGTATTTATTTCAACTTTTAACCTTTATATACATGTAAAGGTTCATATGTGAATGTCTAAACAGATTACAAAACCCCAGGTTCTATGTGGCTCACTTCCTCCCTCTCCCAGACACTGCAGCCTACATTGAAGCATTTTAGCAGCAAAAGTGTTGACAATCCGGAAAGCAGTGGGACTTTACACACTGGTGATACTTCAAGATGTGATGACAAGAGATCCAGTTCTTAAGTCTGTGTTCACACTGATCAGTTGACTTTTCATTATGCAATTAGTCCTGGAGCCCGGGAGGCTCCAGAACTATATAGAAAGTGTCCACATCCGCCAGGCAGGGACAGGAACATCTAAGTAAGAACTCTTCTCAATACAAACTTGGGACCCAGTGTGTCACATTCCCAAAAAGAGCTGTATATACCCAGAACTTAGCTTTAAGGAACACAGTGATATCTGTATTTCACCCCCAGCATATAAACTGGACAGTGAAAAAGAAGCACTGAAGAATTCATCCTGTTGCTTTTCTCTTCTAATTAGATGTTACATTTCAAATTTAAAAACATTTGAAAATAATATTTATCTGTCTGTTACACTGTTACCACTTTGATTCTTTACTTTGTGTCACTAACCCATAATAAGCAGAATGATTATGACTTCCAACTTTTGTTTGCATACTTGGGCTGGATTACCAACTCAGACAGTACTAAAATCAGTTGTCTTAGCCAATGTATAATGTGTTTTTTTTTCTTTGCCATACATACCTCATAATTACTTAGTAATGCTGCATTTGTATCTTTTCTGAAACAAATAGGAAAAAGTATTGTGAATGACAAACATAATGCAGACAAAAAAAGCATTGTGTCTTCTAGAACCAACAAGATCATCTGGGGTGAGAAAGGCTGGAAAAGAGAGCCCAATCTCTATTAATATTCCCTGCTATAAAATAAATCAGCACAACCCGTCTCCACACAGATACAGTAAAATAACATCATACCATACAACCTGTCCACACAGTGACTGTAATATAGCACAGTCCATGCCCACACAGATACTGAAAATAATTATCAGAGCACAAACCTTGCTTAGGTCACATTGCTTCTGCTAGCCTGCCCTCTTCTCATATTGCATTCTACTGACATCTCTTTACCAGGTAAATGAAGCACAGGGACCCAGCCTTCCACATAATCTAAAGGAAAGCATGCTTTTTCAGGCTACCTTCCCCCATTGCTCCATGATCCACTTCTGGTGCTCACTGCAGACACTGGCAGTGTACAGGGATCAGAATGGGTACTCTGAGCAGTCTGTGGCTGCAGAACAGGCTGAATAACACTGTCTTCTGACAACTTTTTTAGCACTTTGTTCTACAATAACTTTCCTGTAGGCTCGTACCACATTTGCTAGTCTTCACTTTAGAGAGCTTTGGGAACCCAATAATCTGTCGCTGGTTCACTGGTTGTTCTTCCTTGGTCCACTTTTGATAGGTAATATCCACTGCATACTGGAAACACCTCATAAGACCCAGTTATCTACCCATCTCAATTCATCCCTTGTCAAAAGTGCTCAAACTTACACTTTTCCTGCTTCAAATACACATCACCTTCAAAAATGAATTGTTCTCTTGCTGCCTAACTTATCCCACCCATTGACAGCTGCCATGTAGATTATCAATGTTATGCACCTCACCTGTCAGCGGTTTAATCACCTTTTCACACTTGTCTGTTTTTATGAAGTAAAGAGATGTATTAAGATGCAAAGTTTTAATATCATCCTTTGTGGCCGATTTACATCTATAACCTGCAGTTTAGTGTAAATAGAGAAATTAAAACTGTATGGGCCCATACAAACATATGTTGGGGGTTACGAGTGTTCTGCCAGCTTTAGTAATTTGGCTGACATATAGTGTCATCATGGCACAACTACCACCCACATAGACACAGTATGTATAGTTGATAGCATACAAGTTAACAACCAACAGTGGTGATTCCCCTTGACACATTTCCTGTGATAAGACTTAACGATAAATTTCATTTTTTCTGACATGCCATAGTCATGTGTGGTATGTTGGCTCTTGAAGCATTGAAGCTACAGACACAGCACAGTATTATCATAACACAATCCCAGTCCTGGTATGTACAGTATAGTAATATAACACAACTCCTATTCACACAGTATCAGGATCAACATTTAGTATAGGCAGACTAGTTAATTCCCAGTGTCCCCAACACACAAGGAGGAATAACTGAACTCTGTCTGACCATATATCTGTCTCTGCCACTTCTCTTTTTCCTCTGATCCCATTTCTGGCTTCCTTGTATCTCAAAAAAATCTCACATGGTGTAGTTTTGCAAATGTTATCAAAAATTGAGTATTCTGTTCACTTTGAAGTGGCTCATTGCTAAAGGCATCAGTATTCCGGCAACACTAGATTTGTGCTCAAGGTCCCAACTTATCTAAATCCAGTCCTGCACAGTGCAGCAAAATCATAGTACAAACACTGTCCCAACAGACATTGTATAGCAATGCAAGACACTGCACAATAATTTTAACACATAACCTATGCACACAGACACTGGCAAGTACTTACTTTTACTCAACCCCTATCAATGCAGCCCTTATCATACTGTATAGCTGTTTAGTAATAGTAATGTAACACAACCCCTATACACCCAGACACTGTCTATTATTACAACACACAATGTCTACTGATAAAATACATCCCTTATACACACACACACACACAATGTCTACTGATATAACACAACCTTTATACACAAAACATCTACTCACATCTAAACACACACAACGTCTAGTGACAAAACACAACCCTTATACACACACACACACACAACGTCTAGTGACAAAACACAACCCCTATACACAAACACACACAACATCTAGTGAAATAACACAACTCTTATACACACACACACACACAACACAACCCTTATACACATTCAACGTCTAGTGACATAACACAACCCTTATACACACACAAGGTCTAGTGACATAACACAGCCTTTATACACACAATGTCTAGTGACATAACACAACCCTTTTAAACACACACAATGTCTAATGGTATAACACAACTTATATACACACACACACAATGTCCGGTGAAATAACAACTCTTATACACACACACACAATGACTAGTGTTATAAAACAACTCTTACAGATTCCCTGTCCATGTAGGCATTGTATAGCAATGTATAACACAACCCCTGTACAGTAATGTATAACACAGCCCCTGTATAGTAATATATAACACAAACCCTGTACAGTAATATATACCACAACCCCTGT
>NC_092858.1:82034897-82108131 GCF_032062135.1 Pyxicephalus adspersus | reverse complement strand
TATAACACAACCCCTGTACAGTAATATATAACACAACCCCTGTACAGTAATGTATAACACAGCCCCTGTATAGTAATATATAACACAAACCCTGTGTAGTAATGTAAAACACAAACCCTGTATAGTAATATATAACACAACCCCTGTACAGTAATGTATAACACAGCCCCTGTACAGTAATATATAACACAAACCCTGTATAGTAATATATAACACAACCCCTGTGTAGTAATGTATAACACAGCCCCTGTATAGTAATGTAAAACACAACCCCTGTACAGTAATATATAACACAATCACTCTGCACACATAAAATGATTGGATATGAAGGAAATCATCTTACACTTCCATGCTTTTCTGTTTGCCTGTACGAAGTCCTACAGCTTTCCCCTTCCCCCGGAACTTCGACCTATGTTTAGGTTCCGAGGTATTTCTGTCCTCTGTGAATATTGTTGTCCCCAGACCTTGCACAATGCTGACATTTATTATAACTGGGGCTGACAATCAGGAGATGTTTTCAGGTTTCCCTGTTGTACTTCATTCATTATCACGTTGTATCATTTGCAACAAGTGTAACCAATTGTCATACAACACGCACACACCGATATCATTGTACCGCACACACTATTTATTGGCTTTGAATCCGAGTGTACAATCAGTACAGCCTGGAATTCCCCTGAAGAGCCACCGAGCCATTGACTACAGCCCGCTCATCATACACTTCTATTATAGGCAGCATTCAATGTGACGTCACAGAGTCTTCTTCATGCTCTGGCTGTGCGCATTGGTTACAATGGATGTAATTATACCCGGAATAGTGCCATACAGTTACCATGCATTCCAGCTCTTCTAGGATTGGTGGTGGCAGTTGAAGGGGCGGGGTTATTACGACATCACAGTGTAGAGGTGTGTACAGGCAGGTTATCTGTGCTGTGTGAGTGGAGGACAGCACACATCAGCTGGGAAGGTAAGTACAGGTCTGTCCTGGTATATAGGTTCTATAGGGCAGCCAATAGGCAGCCAGGTCATTATTTTACTATGTTTTCTGTATTACAGATTGCATATGGAACTATTGTGGTTCATATATTTTAGCAATAAGAAAGACTTTAGGGTCAGATCTCAATATAGGTGGCAGGATATGTAACAGCGATAGCTAGTATTAGGCACATTATAGTCAAATTGTTCTGTAAGGTTCAAGACATTTATATCTAAGCAGCTTCCTCATTTTTAAGGTTACATGTGTGGGTGGCGGGCACTGTGGTTTGCAGCACCAGGGTTTGTTGTCAATTCTATCTACATATGCTGAGTTTTTATTTTGCAGTATGTGGATATACATGTATATATAATACATACTGATGTCCATACAGAAGACCTCATATTTATTTATATTTATTTAGATCCGCTCCTGCACAAATAAAGATATCTTCAAACTGAAGCTATGGCATCTGAGGTAAGATTTTATTTTTTGGCTTCTATCTTTACTACATTTTAGATTTATCTTTGTTAGGAACATGAAAACGACTCCAAGGCTGGAGAGAATACACTTTCATCAGTGAACCTGGATGATCCAGCAAACCTGGAATGGATTTCTTAAAAGTCATTTGCTATTTGTTAGCATTTGTTTTTAATCCTGGACTAGATCCATTCCAGATTTGCTGGATTTCCCAGTTTCACATATGAAAGTGTATCCTCTCTAGCCTTGGAGAGCTTTAATAAATCAGGCTCATTAGAGGAACTAATATACTAACTCATCTTTCCAGCAGCCCATGACACCTACCCTCCTTCTCTTCCAACTCTAATTTTTACATCACTTCCAAGAATGTCAAATACTCAGGTCACCCATTTAGAACATAGGTGTTAATTATTTATGTTCCAATCATTTTTATTAAAATAGCAAAAAAAAATGTATCAAACATTTGGTTTTAACATGCAATTGGATTGAGGCAACAATAGTGCAAGAACTGAGAATATACATCAGGCAAAAACTATTCATGAAAATTTCCATTTTCATAAATTAATAAAAAAAAAATCTAGTGCGCATAAAGCAAAACTGTAACAAAAAATAATTGGGTGGGGGACACACAAAGACCTGAATGTTGTGTTTAAGGCAATGTAGAGCATCTAGAACATGAAGCCTGGAATGAAATGAAAAGAGAGGGTAAAGGTAGAGGGAACAGACAGGAGAAAAATAATAGGGAGATCTAGCACAGAATTACAGGGGAGTTAAACCATTACAATGTACAAAGGAAAGGTAGGTGCCATTGGCAATACCCATAAACCACTCATTTAATGGGGAGAATATTCCAAGTCTGCAGGCAAGTAATGATGGATCCAGGTTTCCCACATCTCATGCAACATCATCAGAATCAGAAAGAATTGTAGACAATTCAAAAGATACCATGACATTACTTGTGTGACCATTAGCACAGCAGACCACCAAGATTTAGCTAGGACCCGCTTAGTCACCTTAAAAATGAAGCCAATTAACCTGAATTGATTATTGGTACAAGCAGAGGGCTCCCCAGGGTTCCTAGAGATAGATGTGCCTAGGACAGCATATTCCCATTGTTACACTGCAGGCTACAACCTATGGATTCAGGACAAGCCCATCATATATGAAAAGGAGTGTTACTGGTTGGACAACCCTGGAAAGATGCACTAGGGGCAGTAAAGGTAATTTAATTGAGTTTTATAATTAATATAATTAATATAATTTAATTTATACAGTAATATTTTTAAAAAAAAGGTCTCAAAGTTTCTGAAATCTTTATTTTAGAAACTCCAGTGGGGAAATCTTTTCCATTAGTCTTTACTGCTCTTCCCAACCATCACTATAGAGTCTCATTCTCATATAAAGGGGTCTCACCAACATAGAACCCTAAAAGAAGTATAAAAATTCAGTTATTGTACCAAGGTGGTTGGCATCTATGAAAAAGGAGACTGTTTTAGATGAATGTACCTATTAGTTGGGAATTAGGAAATACAATACATTTGTCTCTGCAGCTTTTGTAAAAACAGGTAACCATGCTGTGAATTCTGCCTTGTGACCAGGATTAAACTGTGAACACTTTCTGCTTGGAAGATTTTATATATTTCTTTTAACCACTTCACTGTGCTTTAGCTGTAAGTTAAGGACACCACTTGAATGCTTTACAGAAGCACTGTCGTTGGTTGAGTCCTAAAAAGTGTCAGGAGCAGAAGAACATTTCAGGTGATGTTCAAGCAACCATGTAAATTCTTTTCCCCAAATGTATGTTTGTTCTGATACCTGGCCTTCCTTATACTGTAGAATGAGCCTGGAGATGCAGGTATATTCTGCACATGACTAAGCACAGACTTCTGCACTGGGTAACTGTTGGTATTTGGGTCTGTGGAACAAGGATAGGGGAAGTTGTGCATTGCAGACACCTAACATTGCTTTTAAATCCAGTAGTGGTCAGGAAAGTTTTTCTAATGTGTCAAATAGCTTAGCCAAGAAGCCCTAGGCCTGCTGTCTTTTGGTGTCTCATGGACAGTGGATCATCACCCAGTCAAGCTGAAAACAGTAGACATTCCTTAAATTTCAGGGTAACTGTACGCTAGGTTTTTACATGATTTTTTTATATCCAAATCTAATCCTGTACACACATCAGATGATTGTCATGAATCTTGTGCAAAAATCTGACGTGTACGGCAGAATCTCCTTCAATTTGTACAGGTTTTTATATGTATGTAGTTTGTTGCAGTTTATCATAATTACCTACTTATTTGAATTGCTTTCAATGTGTTAAAGTTATGGGGCCCTATTTATTAAAGTTCTTCAAAATTAGAGAAGATGGACTTTCATGGGATTCATATTCATATTTCATGGGATTTAATATTGAAAACGTTTGCCAACAAATAGCAAATGATTTTAAGAAGTCCATTCCAAGTTTGCTGGATAACCCAGGTTCACACAGGAAAGTGTTTTTTATCCAGTCTTTGAGAGCTTTAATAAATCAAGTGCATAAAGTTTACCCTGTATTAAAGTTGGAGAATTTGTGCTATAACAAGTCTAAAGGTTTTACCTTTTTGAATTGGGGCAATACCATGCTGAATTTGGCCACCCTATGCTGCTTTGTGTTCACATTGTGCTTGTGCCAGTATCCAGTATGACCTGTGACTAACCTTGTGCAATAGGTACCGGTCACTTGATCTCTGATGTCTTTGTTGTCCTTCAGTGGCGTCATTCAATGAAGGCTGTTTTTCTATTAAACGTAATGAGAGTGTGATCAGTAGAATTTTGCAAGAGCACATGATGTTCTGTCAATGTTCCAGACCACTTATCTCCTAACATAGAATGGTGCATTTAATGTCAAACATAAAATCAGTAACAGTGCAATAAACTGTTCTAAATTTAACATTTTTATTTGGAAAAGACTTGGATGTTTTGAACAATAACAATGACAATATTGTTACAGTAGTAGGAAATGAGAGAAAATCTCCAATAGATACACCTAAAAGTATTTATACAACTATCTTAACTTCTGCTCCTACTTGACTCTTGCAATAAAGCATGAGTTTTATATTAATACCAAATTATATTGTTTTTCTAGAAGTTGTATATTTAAAAATGTATTTCTTATCACATTTTCTTTCAGGGAGATAAACTATGGGGTGGAAGATTTGTTGGCAGCATAGACCCCATCATGGAAATGTTCAACTCTTCAGTGGCATATGACCAGAGGATGTGGTCTGCTGACATCAGGGGCAGTCAAGCTTACGTAAAAGCCTTAGAAAAAGCAGGCCTTGTAAGCGCCTCTGAAATGGAACAAATTGTTACAGGCTTGGATCAGGTATGTATTATGTAGGTTCTTTTATTTCTTACTGTAAGATACAACTAAAAGTGTCCTGTACTACGAGAAACTCATTGCCACTGTTTAGAATTGCCTAGCTAGACAGATCAATAATTCCACAATTTCAGATGTTCCATATAACAAAATATATATTACATATTCAATTGCGTGCAATATTTTATCTATAGCAGGCACCATGGTGATTTTTTCTTTGCATATATAGTGTGGCTAATGAGCACTTTATCCAGTAGTAAAGTAGTAAAGTATTAAAGATAATTCATGATTAAGTCAGTGTTAAGCATTTGCAATGGAACAGGCCAGTATATAAGATGTGTGTTTTATTTATGATGCATGCAAGCATTTGGAAACTGTTTTCCCACACTGCAGCAGCCAATCATCAGGCCCTAATGAGTGCCCCATATAATATAATTTAATAAAATATATTATTATAATAATAATATATAAATGTTGCTTCAGCCAGTTCAGCTTCAGTTATATCCAGAAGAAAGGGGGACTACTGGTGCAGTTCTGCGCTTTTAGTGTCATATCATTCATACTGTAAAGGTCTATGCAGAGACCTCAGCGACATTCTGCATATGTGACTCACAGTAGTCAATGCAGCACCAAAACTATTTCCACCCTCTATCTATCTATCTATCTATCTATCTATCATTTATATAATAGAATAAGTGCAGTTATTACAGTAATTTAGTATTTCTGTGAACATTAGGTGATGCAGCACACATAAATCCACTGCCCTAACCACCTCAAAGAGAGATGAAGGCTTGGCTGATGACTTTTTACTAAGCAACATTTCTACACAATAATGACGGCATAGTCTGGTCTCCTTAAACTACATGATTTGGGAAATAGAGGTGTGATAGGTTCCTTTCCAAATGATATGAGCTTGACTATAGATTTAGCTACTGTACATACTATTGACTTCCAATTTATTTCAGTATGGGGCTATACTACTGCATCTGCATTTATGAAATACATTGTTCAAAACTATTTTTGTTTCCAATTCTTACAGATCCATGAAGAATGGTCTACGGGCACATTTGTGTTGACAAAAGCGGATGAGGATATACACACTGCCAATGAACGACGCCTCAAGGTAGGCATTCATTTATTTGATATTTTTTTTACATGTTTATCTGCTCACAGGCTTCATTTATATATGAGGCAAGCCACTGTGAACTCTCCTGAAACATGGACAGGGACCCAACAGTCAGTGATTTCAGACAACTCCACAGCATTACCTGGAAAGATTTTAGTAATCAGGTTTGTAATATATATACCTGTGATAAACACTTCTGTCTTACTCTTGTCTAGGAATTAATAGGAGAACCTGCAGGAAAGCTTCATACTGGACGCAGCCGAAATGATCAGGTATATACTATTTTATAATAATATATTATACTTTAATATAATAAGATTGGGTTGTTTAAGAGCCTATTATCAATTTACAGAAATCACATCAGATCCTGTCCTCCTGGAGCTTGAAATGTATTTTCCCCATCTGTGAGACAAACAGATACACATGCTAGTGCTATTAATGAACCATTTAAGAAGAGTACATTGTGTAGACATTTCTTCTTGGTGTTTTTGTGCTCACAGGTTGTAACAGACATGAGGTTGTGGTTGCGAGATTCCTGTTCTGCTCTTTACTTGCATTTGACTCGCCTTATCAGGACGATGGTAGACAGAGCAGCAATGTAAGTGGAGTGTGTGTAGTATTTTCTAAAGTTAAACGTGTATGGCGGGGTCACATGTGCCTCCAGTTGTCTGTGCCTCTTCTATTCAGTAACCCCAATTTTTGTCTCAGCTTTCAACTTCCTAATGTCTACCCTTAGTGTTCCCTATCTTTCCAGTGCCTTTCCATCACCACAGTGTTCAGACCTCCCAGTGGCCCATAGTTTGTAAATGTAGTGTAATCACAGTAGATTATGGAGCAAATCCTGTACAAGTTTAGAATTTATGGAGCAAATCTCCACATTCTCCTTCACATGAAGATAAATAATGTCATACTAGAAGGCAAGAGAGAGCTTTCAGTGAGAGATGGCAAAGAATCATTAGTAGAATAGATTCCTTTACAGGACCACTCAATCCTGTGCTGTGATATTCCTCTTTTCTTTTCTTCTTCACATCTCTTTCTCACTCTCATCGCCTCATTGTAATGCACATTTTGAAAGTAATTGGCAAAGTGGTGATTTAGGAGTGTCTATTAATGTGGTGTATACTTATATAGTCAGCTATTTTGTGCTGTTAAAATTTAACTAAAGTCACTTAACAGAGATCTATTTTTACAGTTGATCAGTCTGGAAAAAAATGAATCCACTGTAATTCAGCGGATCATGACAATAAAATAAGGTAGATAGCTTAAGTAGGCATTGTATATGAGATGAAGGACAAGGGAAGCTCAGTCAAAAGTTTGCAAGCAGGGGTTTCCACTTAATATTTATGGTAACAATTTCAAACCAACCAAAAGCTGTGTGTTTAAAACAGTGTATAAAGCATATTTTTTGGCACCATCAGTGAACAAAGCAAATAGTATATGTTTACTGCAAAAATAAAAAAATAAAGTTGACACATCATTCCGTTTGCAAAAGAGAAATAGCTTCCAGTGTCTGACATTACTGTGATTGGGAAATGCAGGACCACTGCCTACAAACATGAGGATTTTGACCTGCAGCTTACAACATACTGCATGCTGTATGCTCGCTCATAGTCCACTCTATTTTTGTAAGAAATGTAACCTTGAACTCTTACAGACCAATGTCCTCACATTGTCACTTTTGTAGTTGGGCATCACGAGCTGCCTGGTTACTTCCAGGTTGTCTTTTAAAGATAAAACTTTTTAACATTGACTTTATTGTATGTGCACAGAAAACATAGATCATATAGATCATACTTTTTTATAATATTTTTTTATTAAAGGTTGTTTCAATAAATATAGTAATCAAGGTTACAGCAAATAAGTTAACACAGAATATACAAATATTCAAAGAAACATTTATAAAAAAAAACTAAAAAAAAAGAAAACAGGCTTGCGAATACACACATGAAATATGGAAGAAAGAGAAGTAGCTACACAATCTTGTTAACAATGTCAGCAGTTTCCAACTCAAATATCATCCATAACCATAGGAGGATCATTATCTAACATTCTCACAGTATACTAAGATGTATGTTCAAAAGTATTTATGATCTGATGCTTTATTGAGGGAGACTGAGGGAGACTCTTTCTGATTCCCATGTTTCAAAACATTTTGCAACCTTAATTTCTTCAATCCAGGCCATTCAGAAAACATATTCTAATTTCTCCTGAAAAGATATGCTCCCATGTGGGGAGATATACACCCCATGGTAAATTCTAAGATTCATTTCCCTGTACATCGCTGAAGGGAGAGCTGACCATGCCCCTTCTCCACAATAAGTTTTAACACAACCATATATGTGCAGTTGTCTTTGATGGTATATTCTCTGTATTTGCATATTTATGAATGGAAGCCATTTAAATCATGATCAAATTTACTACACTTTTTTAAACGTAGCCAAACCAGGCAAAAACCTTATGTCTGTTGGTGTCTAAAGTCTGAGGGAATAATCAATTGGATACACTACAAAAACCTGACCCAGTAACTGTTGCTTGGCTTGATTTTATTGGTGCTGACAGTATCTGAGTATTAATTATCTCCTTCCAACTTTTTTATGTTACAGAGACAGTTACAGCGATCCTTAGAGATAGTTAGATGTTGCATCTACATCCTCATATATGTATGGTCAGCAGGACAGTTATCAGGGTTATAGGAGCAGAAATCAGCGCTCCTTTCCATAAACCATTAAGGTGGTTACCAAGGCAGGAGACCAAGAGTCAAGGGATATCTACATAGCTGTGCTACAGGCAGCAAAAACAAATCCTAAAAAGTAAATGTCAGTGGAGTAGCAAAGAATAAATCGTCAGGATGATCATTTAGGACATGCCTATTTTATTTTTATTAGAGGTTAGTAACCAAAGGGTTTTCAAACCCCCCTGCTTCAGAGTAAACAGGTGCTGCTTTACAAGAATAGAGATATATCATTTTCTTGATTTAATGTCAGGAATGATATTCTTTTGATCACATTACACCTTGTTTACACTGTAGTCCTGAGAAAAGGTGATTTCATAACCCCCAAAAAGTGTTACCAGCCTGTAACAAAAACAAGCATTTTTTTCTCCTACTTAATTCTACTTTTGGTGCTTTAATCTTGACTACACATCTATAGGCCTGATTTATTAAAGCTCTCTGAGACTTTCTTAGAATCGTTTGCTATTAGTTGACAAATGTTTTCAATCCTGTACGAGATCTATTCCAGGTTTGCTGGATCACCCAGGTTCTCCCATGATAGTCTATCTTCACCAGAACTTAATAAATCAGACCCACTGTGTTTACCTCCCCCCTACACTAGGAAAGCTATAAAATCCTGCCAGTGGTTCTAACCAACTAACAAAAAGAGAAAATATAGCAGATAAAATCAATCCCAGAATTTATACACCAACCCTACAAATATTGTATCTGCCTCATGCAAATGCAGAGATTAAAACCGCATTTAAAAGTATGGCAGTAGAACAAAATTGAGAACAGCCCACATCCAAGCTCCCCTGATCTGCCTAAGCCTTGTAATGATTTGGCTGACTGTTTTAAGTAACCTTGTGGCTTCAGTCCATCTGTTTTCTCTTTTCCTCAAAACACTAAACATCATATTGTTTTATTTCAGAGAAGTTGATATACTTTTTCCGGGATATACCCACATGCAGAGAGCCCAGCCTATACGTTGGAGTCACTGGATTCTAAGGTAAAATAACCCCCCAGCTTTATAAAAACATTCTTATGTAGGTTCAGTAACCCTTTATGTTACTAATTGAAGATGCACACATTCCTTTACACACATTTTTATTCTTTAAAGATGAAATATACTGTAATGCACATGAAGGCTTTATAGACTATATAAGGGTAAAATAGAACTATCTAACCTCCATAGACCAGATATTTGCACTTTTGTTATACTTTCTTATGAAACCACCCAGCGTAGTGTAAAAGTGTGAATAGTGCTTGGGGGCTGCAGTGAACCAAGCTTGGAACTTTGAAATGTTTTTTACTTTAAAGACAATGTAAGTGCAAAAATACCCATTGATCTCCTAGAAAGTGTCTTCTGAGTGATATCAGCCATTGTATTTTGCTACACTTCTTAACCAACCACTTGTAGTCCCAAGATACTAAATAAATACTTTAGGGCAGGAAAGGCAGATTAGTAATAGACATTTATGTCTGTGTCCTGTTTCAATTATTATTGGTTTATAAACTATGTAATTAGATATGTACATTATGTGTTTATTTGAATGCTTATACATGTTTTGGGTATTAATAATCACTTTGTGTTTTCATGTCACAGCCATGCAGTTGCATTGTGTAGGGATGCGGAAAGACTGGGAGAATTAAGAAAGAGGATAAATGTTTTACCACTTGGCAGGTAAGGTTTCTTTATAAAAGCAATACTAAACTATTTGTTCAGTCACCTTTAGTTTCTGTTGGAGAGAAAAATCACATTTAGTGGAAAATGAAACCAGCTATAAAAAAACAATACTTCTTCTGCTATGCACTACTCTACGAAAAAGAGTACTTGTTGCTTAATCACCCAGCATTTGATTTGAAGTGACACAAATCTAGGCTATAAGTCAAGAAAAGTGCTTCTGCTAAATCATTCTGCATCTCCTCAACTCAGCTTATTAATAATGGCTCAATGCTTGCTTCAGAACAGCAGACAGGTTTTCTGCATAGTTAATCATTTTTCACTTTAGTACAACCACTACTTGTTATGAGATGACATAAACTGTAAATGCTAGATCAGAAAACAATCTTATATGTGGTTCTCACTGCAGCTGACTAAGTCATTCTTCAACATCCCACAATGGTATCTTTTTTTGGTCAATGCACTATAACTTATGGAAGAGAGGGGAAAAAGCCCTATGCACATACTAATCTTTGGGAAACTCCGTATTTGCATATGTTATTTAAGGAAGCTGCAAGGTACATTAGAGAGGCGAGACAAAGATAGTATGTGGTGCCTGTTGTTACAGGTTTTCTTTAAAGCTGAACTCCAAATATAAGCAGGCTGATATAAAAGACATATTATTAGTAAAAAAAAAGAAAGAAGGCTTTCATGTTATTTTATAATTTATCATTTCCTACCAATACGTTGTTTGAAAACAAATACCAGTTTAAAAGATAAATCTCCTTATAAAGGAGAACTTCAAATGAAGCAATGAGTCACAGCGTCATTTTCTGAAGGAAGGAAAAATAGTCATACTATTTATTACTGTGAGTTTATGCAAGTCCTTTAAGTACCCACTTAAACTTATTTGAAGTTCTCCTTTGTCCCAGTAAATCAAGCTCATGTGAAGTTGCAGTCTTTTCTAGTAGCTCCTGTGGCAGAAGAGCTGCCTGATCACTTGTAGCAGACTGGATGAGCTAATGAACGATAAAGGTTTTTAAAGTGTCAGCAGGTAAAGGTTCAAAATGTATAGAAATGTATATAAAATACATCATAAAAGACTTTCTGCGACACTAATGAAGGATATACTCCAACAAATAGAGATGTTGGTACTTCTGACAAGTAAATCTGCTCCAATATATGTATTTAGCAGTTTGCCAGGGGTTAAAAGTAAAAGTCAGTTTTACCTGAAGTGGCAATAAATGCATGTGACTATTTATGTTGATCATTTATTGTATGGGTTTTAGTACAGGAAACAATTAAAATGCAATTTAATAACACATAAATGTAAATCTTGTAAATCTTCTCTGTATTATTGCGCAAGGTAGAAAGTAATGTTATTGATTCTAATTTTATTGTTATGTAATTCCTACTATCCTATTTATATATTTACATTTTATGTTCTAGTGGTGCCATAGCTGGAAATCCTTTAGGAGTAGACAGGGAACTTCTGCGCAAAGGTATATGTGTAAAAATTACAATTTACCTATCTGCTGCATGTAACTGCTGTTATACAAAAAAATTACCAAAACACCTGAAGTAAATAAAATGTGTATAGTGCTGCCTAAAAAAATGTAACAGACCCAAATGGATATGCCAGTATGTTTTAAAACCTCATATAATTGATAAGGGCATGTTTAGACTTGTGGTTAAAAACTGCAGCATTTACTCCATCCAGGCACCTACTGCCATAGCTTAGGCACCCGGGAGCTACAACACACCGTCACTGCTGAAAAGGCAAAAGCCCAGAAGAGTGGTTCTTTTTTTCACTTTGTGTTAATTGAAACTGCTTTTTAAGTGTTTGTATGCAGTCCAAATCTTTGCAGGTGGCATGGGCAGCAAACCACTCCCGGACACTGCATGTAGCATCCAAAAAACATGTGGCAATGCTGCCACCACCAAGTGCCTGGCATAAGAAGAGTTAAGAATGAAATAATTCAGTCCAATGTTAACCATTGTTTTGCACTTTTGAGTGGTAAACCCTCCTATTGGTTGCTATGATTTACTTTAACGTGTATGTTGCACCTTTATCATATCATATCATGTTATATGTGGTATTTATTATCTATTATTTCCCAACAGAACTAAAGTTTGACTCTGTCAGTCTAAATAGCATGGATGCAACCAGTGAACGGGACTTTATAGGTAAATATTTGTGTGTTCCTCTAAAAATCAACATCCTTTGTAATAATATTATCTTAATAATTTAATGTAACATTTATTTAACGCTTTGTTTCAGCTGAGTTTTTGTTCTGGGCTTCTCTTTGCATGACACATCTTTCTAAGATGTCCGAGGATCTCATTATCTACAGCACCAAAGAATTCAGCTTTGTTACTTTGTCAGACTCCTACAGGTAAGTTCTCAGTTAAATAAAACTTGGCAGTACTCATATAATTGAAGTTTTCATTTTATAGTTGAACAAGATTGCACCATTGGATTTTCAAGTAGTGGCCAATTTTAATTTTTAGTATGATATTTACCCTGAAGCAATTTGTGCTGTGACTTTCTCATTTGTATACATCTTTGCTTTTATTATATTTTTATATATATATATATTTATTATATTTATTATTTTATTATAGTATTTCATTTACAGATATCAAAATGCTTCCTTTAGTGGTGATCTGCACATCATGAGTTGTAACTAAGAAGTATGAGCAGAATTGTAACTGTGTGATACCAATGCTATTAAGATACAGAAAACGATTTATGCTTTTCCGATGCAAACTATTCCTAAACCTATTTACACACAAATGTATGTGCCCCCTGATATTATTACCTGGATAAAACAATACCAGACTACATACAATACAATTACAGACAGCTTGCCCTTGGCGCCTTTAACCACATAGTAGTTGCATGGTCTTTTTTGGCTATAACCACCAGACTAACAGGTTTTTAAACCATGTTTTCTATATACCAAATAATATTTTGGTATTTTACTTTATTATCTATCTGAACCTTACAACTATTATTAGTCAGAATTAACCTTGGTTAATAACCTAAGCTAATTTTTGTGAACTGAAACCCAGTGTCATTTAGAAAAGATGTTAAAAAAGAGCTAGAGTAGGAGCTAACTGTAAGTAAAAGCTACAGTCCTAATCCTTACTGTTTCTACATTACTTATTGGATCACTGGCCCTAAACAAGAATGTGCATCAACAAATGAATTACTAAATACTATAAGATTAAATATAAATTAGTGAGCCATCACATAAGGAAAGAAGTGTAGGTATATGAAAGAAGAAGTAACAAAATAGGGATAGGCTCTAGGCACGGGTTTCATCTTGTTGGAAGCTGATGACAGCTGCATTATAAATAAACTTAAATAGTAAAAGTCAAGACCATCTCTAGCTATAAACAGCACAAGTTTACTAATAGGAGCCCCCTGAGTCGCAGGGCATCCAGTCAGAGCTAGGACTAAGGGACTGAGAAAGTTTCTTGACTACTATTGCAGTTGTACTGCAACAAGGATACTTCCCTGCATGTCGTGGCATCAGACAACTGCACTTGGCAGTAGAGTGGGTAAGGACACTTTTGGGTGCTCTGTAACAAAGTACGTAGCCTTAAATAGAGTAGGGCAAGGTAAAAAGCATTCAGGTTCATAATGCTGTCTCTGTCCCCATTAGGAAGATTCACCATAAAATCAAACATTTCCGATTAGTAAAGCAGTACTGCAATACATCTGACAAAATGGGACAATGCAGTCCCATAAAGAAATGTTATAGTACACTGAGGACTTATCTTTTTCTCCATAGTACTGGAAGCAGTTTGATGCCTCAGAAGAAGAACCCTGACAGCTTGGAACTTATCCGCAGCAAAGCTGGACGTGTCTTTGGTCGAGTATGTTAAGTATTACAAAATATTTACGTGAAGTCTTTGTAGAGCAGTGTTTTTAGTATTTATTATTTAACAGGATTTATATAGTGCCAACATATTACTCAGCGCTGTACATTAAATAGGGGTTGAAAATGACAGACAGATACATACAGTGACACAGGAGGAGGAGAGGACACTGCCCAGAAGAGCTTATAATCAAAAGCATTAAAAATGTTTAGTTTTTGTACTGACCACCTGTATACAAAGGCAGTATGCTGCATTCCCCAGAGGCATGCACCTCTTCCTACATTGTTGTGGACATTTACCAGCCTGCATAGTTAAGTGACCTATTGTTAGCTGCATTCCCATGCTTTCTATGCCACCCTCCCTTATCTGAAAATCTACTGCAATCCGAGAGTTTGTAAATGCTATACTGGGCATCCCCTCAAAGTTCCTCAATTCTTAGGGACCCTGTGTAGTAGCCCTTGGATTCACAACTCTCTGACTTCTGCCTATTTTACACCCCATCTCACATCGCTAACAAATTACTTGGGGTGTAATATTTTCTTTATGTTTACCCATGCAGTACATGCAATCCATTCGATTTATCTAACAATCTATAATGAGGACCTGCTCCAGCTTTAAAAATGACAAATTGAGAACAAAAAAAATGGGTGTTCTAATCATTTCTGAGATGATAAAAAAAACTGTGGCAATGTGCCTTTATTCTAGTACTAACACATGACATTGCAGTTAACATGAATCCAAAAAAATGAACTTTTTATTAGTGTTTGGTATCTATTTGGGATTTATTTGTATTTCTACCATGGTAGCACTTTGGCTTTGCCTTTATGGCATAAGTGCTAAATTTTTACCCAATTCAATAGTAAAATCTGGTAAACTCATACTATTCCAGGCTTGTTCTTGTTTTGTTAAAACTTGCCTTTTCCACTGCTGCCTTTAGTTGCAACATCAGCTAGGCAATTTCATACACCTAAACATTCTTACCCGATAATTATAACAGGTAATGCATTTGTGTGGATTGTTCTCTCTCATTGTAAATTGATAGAGGAGAGCATGTCCTATTCATAACTATGCAGAACTAGTATATTTCTGCATGGGCAAAGCATGCTGCGCTTTATCGTCAAGGAAATTAATAAGTGCAAGTTCTTCTGCTTAAAAAGCTCTAAAGTTTTAACACTCCTATTATTAACATAAATTAGTATTTAGTACTAATGCATTAAAACGTGTGAGGATAAATCAGAAATGATCTTTTTTTAATGGCTGGAATGATTCTCATTAAGTGTTAAATGACATACAGTGGTTCAATATGCACACGTCTTTAGTCCTTTATCGTTATCATTATTTGTTCTTTATACTTTTTCAATTTCCCATATATTAAATACACAATATGTTACAAATATTTTATTAGGTCAAGATTGTAAAAATTACAATTCTCTTTGTTTTACGCTAAATTTGTATTTTCAAAGCAATAAAATATATTTTCCTTGAAATATTTTGCAGTGCAGTGGCTTCCTTATGACACTAAAAGGCCTTCCTAGCACGTACAATAAAGACCTCCAGGTAAGAGTTACCTACCTAGTTAGTCTGTTTATTGGTTAATCTGTGTGCACCACTTTGTAAAGTTAAGCAAGGCTGCATTCTAGCAGGGTCAGGGACTGACAGGAATGTATGTGACTTCTGCTATGCATACTTACTTACAACATACTAGGTCTGGATTTTAGAGTATTCTGCACTGTCAAAGCCATTTTCAATTTATTAGTCTTACTGCTTACTTTTGTATCCAACACCTGTACTCTAAGGGGTTTTCAGGGGTGCAATTATCACACCTGAAATAACAAGGCAGACTAATTTGCATTTGTGTACTGATTTGCTTGTATAATGCCCTCTTAGTATTTTTGCATCTTGTACCAAAAACTAGGATACTAAAGGCCTGTGTTGTGGGGCTTTAGTTCATTTCAAGTCTATAGGGACACAGAAGAGCTTACAGCAGGTGAAATGCTAGTCATTAGGAGGTCAACTTTTTACTTATCTATTGTATGTAAATATATTTAAAAATAATTGCTGCAGTTTCTTCAGAAATCTAATAATTGTTTCTTGATTTTCCTGTAGGAAGATAAGGAGGCCATGTTTGATGTTTATGATACAGTGTGTGCTGTGCTTCAAGTGGCCTCTGGTGTGATCTCCACATTGCAGGTAAAATATTTCTTTGCTATTTATTTACATTGTTACAGGCTCGGAGACCATGTCACATTAGCAGTGCATTGAAACAGAAGTGAACTTGTTGATGATGATGATGATGATGATGAATATATTTTGATTTTTATTAAAATATTTGGTAAAAACATAAAAATGAGGATAGTTTATTGTATACAACGTGCTTAGAAGCGAGTAGGTTGGAACTTGTGTAGCAAGAAGTAAAGGAGCTCTGTTTTAAAAACAGAGAATTGGAGATTCCCTCCATTGTGGGAATCTTCCAGTTCAATGTGTTTCAATGGCAGTAACTGATTCTCACCAGGGAAATGTCTGAGGGAAAGTCAGGTTTCCTGTTTTATAAATAGAGCCTAATGAGTTGCGTCATTTTGCAGATGGGCTTGGTCAAGGCTAGGTACTAGCTTGGCAAGTTCACGATTTGAGTAGGCCCAGACTTGCAACTCACTAATCAGAAGAAAATGTGATCAAACAAATTAAGGAAGTCAATTGTTAGATGTTATGCCAGGGGTAAACTCTCTTGGTTTTCCTTTACTTAGTTAATTACCTTTAATTTTTGTAATATATATACTGTGGTCTAATTTTTCATTTTATGTTCTAGATAAACAAGGAAGCTATGGAGAAAGCACTGAGCCCGGATATGCTGGCAACAGACATTGCTTATTATCTGGTCAGGAAAGGGGTAAGCAATGCCAGTTGTTATTTGCAACCATAGCGAAAAATTAAGAAGCTCTTAGCAAGACAGGACTGGTCTGTATAAAGTGCCTTACATGATGTAATCATGGACTGATCACTGTTTTAGTATGGACTGAATACTATACAGTATATAACAGGGGTGTCTGGCCTGCAATGTCTTTTTTTTTTTTGGCCCCCAAAGGAATCCTAAATATAAATTGCAGCTGGCCCGCTGCTGCATTGAAATAGCGCTGCTACTACTATTCCCGGCCTCCCTAGCCTATATGTGGCCCCACATTGCACTGTTTTATAGGCGCAGGGAATCGTAGTAGCCGTGCTATTTCAGTGAAGAGGGAGTTCCAGCCACTCATAACATTAAGCCCTGCATTGGACTGTTTTCTTGACGCAGGGAGGTGTAGTAGCGGTGCTATTTTAGTTTCAAGTTTGGCCCGCAACTTTGTCTAAGTTTTTAATTTTGGCCCACTGTGTATTTGAGTTTACCACCCCTAGTATATAACAAAGCGGGAATCATATGTGAGCCACAGAGACACATTAAAAAGAGAGGGAGCTTAGTAGTGAAGGTAGTATTCTGAATTGCCTTGCAAGAATTTGCATTGTATTGTAATTAAATTGCATTGCTGGTGGTTCTCTTTTTCTTCAGCTGTTTTTAACACAGTTTAACAAATGAACATCGCTTTTTTATTGTTTTTTGTTTAGATCCCAATAAAAAAAAAAAACATGCACTGTACAATTGTCCAATCCATTCCTCCTACCCACTGCAGTCCACTAGCCAAACATATTCACCTTGCTTCTCAATCAAATCATTTTGACATCTGTATGGTCATATTTTTTTTTCAACAGAGTGAGAAGGGTTTCCTCTGTTTGATTTGTGGTACTGTGTGTTTAGATTTCTTTGTGTAGATTTCCCTTCTCTTTCTCTTCTGGGGACGGAGGGTCAGAGCAACAGGAAGAGTTGACTGGCATTTGGCTTCAATATATAAAGCAAAATTCCAGCTTCTCTTTAAGTGGGAAACTTATTATTGTGCTAACCCCAGGAAGCAGCCACTGATAGCACAGTTTGCTGCCCCATTATGCTCCCATTTCCTATGACTCTGGCACAATCTTCAACGCTTCTGGCTTCTAAACACTGACCTTATATACAGCCTACAGTGACACAGAGTAAAAATCACAGAACATAGCAGGAGTAGGAACCCTAGGAAATCAGTGTTTCTTAAGAGATCATGTGGCTGGGTCCAAGTTCTATCAAAATGCCTTCCGGAACGATTTCCTACCTCACCCTGGGTTTTGGAGCTATTACTCTAGTCATCCTGGAGGCCAGTGAAGCGCATCCACAACAATTGGGATCCAGAGAGCAATACCAATATGGAAAATAAATCACTGCAGGATCTTTACCACACTATGTAACATGACCACACTGAACATTTAAAAGGCTTTTCCAGCTTTTTTTTTTTTATCTGAAACTAACACTTACCTCACCCTAAACTAAAGGTTTAAAAAGTGTAACTAATTGTTATCAATATAACAACTTAAGTCTTAAAAAATGGGCACGGTGAGAGTGTCACCTAAAAGGTCACCTTCTTTAAATTCCACTTGCTTTAGCAAGGGAAATGTCACAGTGTCTCTTTTATCAAACCATAACCATTTGCACTTGCCTTGTTGAGTGCCTAAGGTAACAGCACCTAAGGCTGCACCAGGAGCTTTGGTGTAAAAACTACTGTTTCTTGGGGAAAATGTGGTAGTCCCTCACAACTGACAATTTCTTTACAAAGCTTTGAATACCTAATTCATATATTTAGGAAACTGTGTTCTTTGTTTTTTTATATTGTATCTATCTGACATTTGCTTGTATTGTGACAACAGATGCCCTTCAGACAAGCACATGGAGCCTCTGGTAAAGCGGTTCAGCTAGCAGAAACTAAAGGAATCGCTCTTAATAAACTTTCCTTGGAGGATTTGAAGAGTATCAGGTGTGTTATATGATTTGGAGTGAAAATATAATATAATAATACAAAACATAATACCAACGGTCACCACTGGGATACAGGCCAAGTCAGAAAAGTCAGATAACTTTGTCTAGCAGGGTCTTTTAAAATGTTTGCTTTTCATTTTTCCACTATGGACCTGAATAATTACCTAATATCCCAGGTCATAAATTTTCTAAAAATAAAGCAACTGTATGATAAAATTATGGCAATCATGTTTGTACAATACAGTATATTTAACACTTAAGTAAAAAAATACACTATAGTCATTTCAGTGCTCACTGGATAGTATCCTAAACAATTTAGAGCCAAACTATGGTGAATTCCCAGAAATTATCTTTCTGCTTCTAACTGTGATAGAGATATAAAATATGTGCAGTACTAAGCATTAATGTATTTGTATTTAATCTGGATGTGTTGTATTAATTTTTTTTTATATTTGACTTTTTTCTTAACATTCTTGGGTTCATTCTTTTTACCACAAATGTCTTCCATCTTCTGGGATGAATAATACCTAACATCCTTTTTCCCAGAGGATTGAGGACATACTCATGTGTATGTGAGTATTTAGGTAGAGGGCAATATTCTCACTGAGGACCGCCCATTGCTGGGTTTGTGGAAATGTGATTGAGCCTCCAGGATGTTACCCGTGGAAATGGGTGACCCAAAGTTGGGCTTTAAACATGGTCACCTGGAGTCCTGGTTTAAGGACAGGTGCTAAAAGTAATAACCCATCTAAATTGCCTTTATACTTAGCAGGTTTTTCTTCATTCTGAGCATGTCCCAGAAAGAAATGTCTATATTTCCCCCACACCAACCTGCTAAATTTACAATATATTTCTCCAGTCTTTTCCAGTGTTTGTTTAGACACATTGGTGGGACGATAGAGACATTTTGTTTTTCTCTGCAACCATTCCACGCTTGCTGGCTTTAGACATGATCTGACATGGAAATGATTTCTGTTTGCAACAGCTCCCAGCAGTGGAAAAATACAAATACTTTCCAGTCTGAAAAATGTGTCCTTTATATAAGAATCATTATCTGCTGCTTCTTGCATTGAGGACTGCATTGCTGTGGAATATTACATAGACAAAGAAAATGTGCTGGCAAAATACTTGTGAAGCCTATATAATATAAACACTTGGGGGTCCAATTTTAAAGCAGTTAACTTGACATTCACTGGTGAAGAATCAGCTACTTCCATTGAAACACATGGACCTGGAAGATTCCCCACCAGGCAATGTTTCAGTAAATGTCAGATTCACTGCTTTATTGGTATACCCCTTGGTATTCTAAATATACCTAATACCTATATAGCTGACTTGCCGCTTATTTTATTCCTGCAGTCCTCTCTTCAGCAACGATGTGTCCAAGGTGTGGAACTACACCAACAGTGTGGAGCAGTACACAGCGGCAGGGGGGACCGCAAAGAGTTGTGTGGTAGCACAGGTGGAACAGCTGAGAACATGGCTGAAAAATCACAAGGATCAGTGACCTCCTGGGATAATAGAACCATATAACAGATTTATTAAAAAACATGAAAATATGTTTTACAGTTTTATAGATGAACTCCAGGAAACACAGATACAAAGCTAAAATACATATGAGAGCTGTTTTACCTGCCAGAGGATTTGTACTTTTGATCATTCAGTCCTGAGATTTTCACAGCTCTGCCACACATTCTAGCAGGGAAGAAGACCTGATTTTTCTCAGCTGCAGTTAAATCTTTTTTTTTATCTGCCCGGAGTTCATCTCAACTTATAATTGCTATTGCTTTAAAAGGAATAAAGTAATTGAAAGTAGCAACCTATTTTAGAGATGCCAAATAGTATTCATTTTATATATGCAAGCAATATATTTACAAAGATGGTCTGTTATTTGTCTACAATTAATAAAATATTAATTAAAAAAATAGTTTGTATATTTTTTTAGCAAATTGCTAATTATTTGTTAATGCCAGAATCATTTAAAAGTGCCCACAGATGTAGAAGGGGCCGCTGGCTGTTTATTTCCAATCCAGCTCCTGTTTGAACATAAACATGAATACCTGGCACAAACAATGTTTGTGTTTATAGCTATGTACTAAATACTGTGTACTCTTAGTGAGGAGACAAGTGTGGGCACTGAAAACTGCACTACTTTACACTAAACTGGGAGTAAATGTGGGATCAGCGAATAGTAGAATATGCCAACATAATTAGAATATCATAAGATCTTTCTCTTTGTGACCTAAAATAAATGTCCACGTTATGTCAACTAAACAGAAAGGTGAATGCTCTGAGAAAACAATACCATTTGTTGCTTGTTAAGCATGCCTAGTTCTTACTTCTCCAAGATTATTCTGATGTAGATATTTTCCCCATTACAGACATATTAAATTAATTCCACACAGTAGGTCTGATTTATAAAAGCTCTCCAAGACTGGAGAAGATAGACTATTACGGGAGAACCTAAAAGATCCCGCAAATCTGGCATGGATTTCCTAAATAACATTTGCTATAATTTATTTATTATTATTATAAAGCTTTAGTAAATCACATTCAGTGTCTGTGTCCCGCTTAGGCACAATTTACATTTTAGAAAATTTAGGTTACCTATGCCATAGAAAATATTCACTTTTGAGGTTTTTCACTTAAGCAGGGGCGCAGAAGGGTTAGCTTTCTGTGCTATCAAAAAGTTGTTTATCTTCACAGAAACCTCCTCTCTGATGTCCTCAATGAATGTCTTATTGAATCTTTAAGGGAAAATGTGCTTTCATTTACTTCTGGTTAAAGTAAATAATAAATAACCAAAGTGCTAAAAAAAAGTTTTATAATATTAAGTGTAGAAAGAGCAGTATGTGATTTTACAGCATGCATACTACAGAGAAACCCATGACACCATATTATTCAAGTATGAGTGGGGAATGGATGGTTAGTGGGGTTCCTATATTAAAATGTCAATATTAATTTTTTAGTTTGCCTAGCCTGTGTTAGGTAATTATATTATTTATATAAATTTAGGCTTCATTTACTTTTACACCCTGGCCTATAATAATACAGTGCACCTTTATATAATTTTTAAATGCTGCCAATTAAGAGAGGAGGTTCTCTGAGATCCAAAGACGAGAAATGGTAAGCAGCTGTATAAACATCCCTTGAGGAAACAGGTTAATCTATTCTACGAGTAAAAATGAATTGCCAGGAAATAAAAATGATTATTCACTTCAGTAGAAAGTTCTGAGATTTAAGTATTGATACAGAGATGTCTATAGTCTGTACTAGTATCATTGCACTTTAGTAGTTGTAAGGTAATTTGGATGATATTTCAAGTATCACAGTGGCAC
Source organism: Pyxicephalus adspersus (assembly GCF_032062135.1). Lineage (NCBI taxonomy): Eukaryota > Metazoa > Chordata > Amphibia > Anura > Pyxicephalidae > Pyxicephalus > Pyxicephalus adspersus. Next base: position 82,085,728 of record NC_092858.1, on the reverse strand, counting down.
AGATTGTTCTGTATGCTGGGTGTAATTCCCATTATGTTCTTGTTCCCTGTGTATCCTGGTTGGAACTCTCAGTATTTGTATGTATGGGCACTGAATAGTACCACTTCTCTTGTTCTGTATTCTGGGTATATTTCTGTTATTATGTCTGCATTTAACCTTTTGCATAGTAGGGTTCCTCTGCAGACTTGCACTGTACATCTTGCCATATCACTTTCACTTTTTACCATCAATAATGGTTATGCAGAAATTAAAGTGGTCCTAAACTCAAAAAACAAAAAGTCAGTGGCCATCTAATGGCAGAAATTTAGAAAGTCTTCTAAAATCTCTGGCAAAGATAGTGCCTTCCAAGACTCCGCAATGACAGGTTTTGGACCTGTCATCAATGTAGAATGAGTGCACACAGCAGTCATAATCGGTAAGTATGCTGTGCACATATAATTATTATGACAGAAGCTCATCACACACCAACGAGTTTTGTTTCTCTTTAAGTCGGAGTCGAGGAGTCGGAGACAATTTTGAGTCGGAGTCGATAAAAATGTGCCGACTCCGACTCCTGATAAATTTAAATTATAATAAAACAAATACAGCAAGTTCAAATGTCCTATTTTACAAACAATAGTCATAATTAAGTACTTCTCTGATGTAAGAATAAAGCAAAGTGCATAGTTGTAGTTCTACTAGTGTGAAGTTCAGCTGAGCTATTAAACAACCTGACATTCACATTATTGTAATCTGGATTATGTACATTACAAAAAGTGTTTTCATTTTATTTCATATATAATGTGTTTAACAAGTTAATTTGAGTGTAAACAAGTGTAATGATATAGGTGTAGGTGAGTGCTATGGCCTGATGTGTGTTCAGGGGTCCTGTCTGCACTCTCCATATATGCTCCCGTCCAGGGCTGAACTTTAACATCAATTTGCACATCACCTAATACTAGGAAATTAGTTAAGTGGCCCCCTGTCTGCTCAAATTTCTCTGTCTGCTAAAAGAGCTTAGAAGAACTTGGAGGAACAGCTTTTTGGATTCAACTGTAAGTGTCCATGTTTATTTGAAAACTGCATGGCTGCTTGTGTGTACTATGATGGAAGGCTGTGTGCATGTTTCTGGATAAAACTGCAGGGCTATGTGTATGTTTGTGTGTATGGTGCAGGAATGTATGAATGTTTGTGTATAGTGCATATAGTGTGTATGTAGGGCTCTGTGTTGTGTGTATAGTATATATGTTTGTGCATGTTTTTCTGTATAGGACAAATTATGTCTAAGTTTAGTGCAGGGCTGTAGCTTATTTGTGTGTATAGTGCCGTGTTGTATGTATGTATGTTTGCAATAGTGCAGGACTATGTGTATGCTTGTATTTAAATCAAAGAATATGCTAGTATAGTATAACATATTTTATATTTTAATGAAAGCGGCACCCGATTCACAATGGCAAAACGTCTGTCAACAAACATGATAAAGTCTGCTGTTTATGAGCACTTTACATTATCAAGTGATGGGAAACATTACATGTGCCAATGTATTCTTGAAGATGATGGTGAAAAACAATGATGGTGAAAAAATGTGATGCAAAAATTAGCAGTTTCAGTGGGTCTAACAGAAATGCACCTACAAGAGCATCAAATTTCAAGACACTTGCAGTGTTTTTATCCTAAAGTGTTAGAAGTTGTGAATGAGAAAGATATCAATGATAATATTTCATCTACTTCTGGGAGAAAAAATGTTCAGAAATCTACTGGAGACCAAACACAACTAAGATTTATACCTGACAAAGTTACCATAACAATGATACCCAAAAAAATTCCTAAAACACATTATTGAAATGGTAGTAAAGAATAGTGTACCACTATCCTTCTTTTCACAGCCAACCTTTTTAGGCCTAAACGGAGAAATGGCTAAAAAACTTGGTGTTTCTCTGGAAAGAGAAACTATAAAGAAACATATAATTGAAGAGGCCAAATGTAAAAAGGGAAGAACTACGAAATGGTCTGAAGGGACATTTTGTCTTCATAAAAATAGAGGCATGCACACATCACAGAGTCAATTATTTTGCTATTAATGTTTGATTTGTTGATGAAAATAATAAAACAATAACGTGAACCTTGGGAGTAAAGGACACCCAGGCACATCACACCAGTGACTATCTTCAGATGTTAGTGGAGAATGTTCTAGAAGATTTTGAAATGAAAAAGGAACAGATTCTATGTATTGTGACAGATAATGCTTCTAATATGTTAAGCACATTCAGAAAATGAAGAAAGTAGATGTAGAAAGTGACAGACCGATATCAAAGGAAGACAGTTCTGCAAGTATTGTCGAAAGTGAAAGCGAAGAGAATAGTGACGATATTATAATAGCAAGCTATTTTTTTTAAACTTGATCTTGCTGCAAATTCGGCTGTTCTTACCTACCGAAATTGTAAGCAAGAATGGCCGGTGTAAATTTGCTAATCGAGCTTGAATTAAAAAAAAAAAAAAAAAAAAAAAAGATTGCGGGCTGTGCTGATCAATGAATGCAGCGCCGGCTGTGCGATCCCCGCCACTAGAGGTTAAATGGGGACAAGTCTCCCAATTCAAAACCTCTAGTGCTCTCTGATTGGCTGAGGAAAGCTATTTAGGCAAAAAGGAAAACATTTTTGTATATTATTTTATTTATTATTACTTATTATTACTTACTAAATTATTTACTCGCTTATTGTTAAAAATACACTATTGATGCTTTCTAATAAAGCACCCGAATTATTTAGCCGATTTCTTCTTACTACTCCTTTCTGTTTAGAGAACATGTTCTCAACAGGATTAAGAAATGGAGAGTATGGTGGTAAAAATAGGAGTTGGTGTCCCTTACTTTCAACCAAGCTCTTTACCAGGATAGTTTTATGAAAGGGGACATAAAAAAGATAAAAAGATAAATATGAATAATATTGTTATCTTAAAACTTAGTGTAAATCCATGAAATAAAGATATTTATGATATATATTAAATATTTTTATTAAAGTTTCATGAGAAAAAATTTTTATGGTAAAATATTGTGTTATATTTAATTTTATATTAAATTTATTTATTTATGAATGAGGAGTCGGAGTCAGAGAGTTGGAGTTGGAGTTGGGGGTACCAGAAACTGAGGAGTCGGAGTCGAAGGATTTATCTACCATCTCCACAGCCCTGGTCATACTTACCTGTAATTTTCCTTTCCTGTAAACTCCTCCTGACAGCATGTTTCCCTGCCTTATCCTGTCCCGAGCTTGTTGCAGAACACCTGCACGGCAGAGGGAGGTTACTTTTAATGCTCTGGTAAAGTGGTCCTATGGAGAGCAAGGTACAGAGGTAACCCACATGTGCATGCTGTCAAGAGAAGTTTACAGGAAAGGAAAATTACAGGAAAGTATGACAACAAATTTTCATTATTTCACAGAAGCATTACAGCAGCAATCCACTCAGCATCTACTCAAACATCACTTTTTATGCTGCTTACATTTTACATTTTCTTTTTATTTCAGCTCAGATTTAAAGGATAGCATTACTTTTGTATACTTATTCTTTAGAGCAGCCAGGGTTCCACTAGAGCAGTGGTCGCCAACCTTTTTGGACCTCAAAGGGGAAGAAACTTCCCCCATAGTGACTTCAAGATGCCGGAACTTGGGTGGGTGGGTTGTGTCCATACGGGGGATATGGTCCGCAGCTCTGGTCAGTGTGGCCTCCAGCCAGGTCAGGAGAGGAGGGCGCACCTGCACAGGCGCACAGAGCCGTGACCGCTGCCCTAGAGGTTGCTAGGGCAGCAGTCGACAACCAGTTGTCCGTTAGAAAGTTTTGATGGTCCGTGGCTCTGCGGACCATGTTCCCCGCACGGAACACAGGATGAAGTGGGGGACTCTGGCGGGTTCTGACATCATGACATCACTATGGGGGAAGTTTCTTCCCCTTTGAATGATACTCGGCTCCGGACCATAAGCGTGGTCAGGAGCGGGTAATTTTAGTGGTCCACTACCACTACCGGACCGAAAAGTTTGGTGACCACTGTGCTAGGGGGTCCTTAAGCTGTGGCTAATTACCAACCAATTGTAGGTCTTGGCAAAGTTCTGGGGGCCAATGGCACCTAGAAAAGTCAACATCATGACACCAATAATCTTTTTAGTGCTCTGTATGGGGTATTATTCCCAGGAACCACCAATGTAAGGGACATTTTCCCTTTCAACCTTAATAAATTAGTTTTGCCAGGGTTTTCTCTGAGATCGCAAGGTTATTTAAGGGTTCTTCTGTGGTAAGAAGGTTAAAAAAGGCTGTCACTTCTAGGTCACTGTTTTGAGGTCTTATACTTGCCTGTTGCGTGCTCAGGAATGGCAAACTGCAGTGGGTAAGACATTTTCATCTGGTTACCACCATGGTGCGGCACATCGGCCATGTGCACAAGATGGTTCCCAACTGCTCCCCTTTACTGTGGGTCTGAAATGGCCCCAATTGTTACATACTTATAGGTGTGTGAAATAGGGCACACAATGGGTTCTCTCACTGCCTCATATATCACATACAATAGACTTAACAGACAGTCCACACTGTTAAATACCACAAGAAGTTATTCTAACCATTTGACCTGCCAGATATCTGGAGCAGCTGTGAGAGAATCAGTAGCATTTTAACAAAGGAGTCATCTAAATGTAAGTATATCACATTGTTTTTTGAAAGGGTGGTATTTAGATAAAAGTAAACTTGTGGTGATAGGGTCACTTTCTATTACCCCATAGTTTGTACTCTTTCCAGAGTCACACAACCGCGACTACAAACCCTCCTGCTGCACATGGTTGACAGATAAGTAGAAGAATTTAGAAGTTTGGGGAGCGGGGTGCAATTAAAGTGAATAATCAAAAGGATGGGAACCCCTGATTTTACTGCTGTCCATGGATTTTTTTAGGGAGATTTACCTTCATTTCCTGTTGCAATGACAAATTAACAGAATGGAAGCAAAGGAAAATCACCAACAAGATGAACTTTTTATTTTATTTAGTAATTTTGAAACAGTTTAGAACCCATGTCAGATTTTATTTCTGTGTCCTTATAGTAGATTTTCTCCTACTTCCTGTCTAGCCTTGCAACAGAACAGGAAATGGGGGCAACTTTCTCTAAGGACTTTGAGAGAAACTAAACTGAGAAATGTTGAAAACAAAAAAAAATCCACTTACCTTTAATCCCACAGCGCAGTCATTCGGTCTGGAGGTGTCTTCCATCGGGTTCCGTGTCGTCCCGGCATCCGTCTCTGAGCCAGCGCACTGGGCACCGCCATCTTTTCCTCTTCTTCCAGGTTCTTCATCCTACGTCACCCAATCTCGCGCCTGGGTCGGGTGACGTCGGAAGGTTGGAAAAAAAAATGCATACGGATGCGCAGTGAGATCTGCAATTTTTTTTCTTTTCACGAAAAGGGATCTCGGGCATGCGCAGAAGGCGTACCCAAAAGTGGGGCATTGCGCTCCCATTCATTCTCAATCTTCTAGGCGATTGCACCTATCTGCAAACTATACATCATGTACAGAATGATCATGTGTTATGTTGCATTATAGTTAATTCAGAAGCCAACACAACATGCAACAACATAGACTAAAGGAGCCCAAAGGTGCTGCAGACAGGAAAAAACAAGTTTTTTTATTTTATTAGGATTAATTTTACAATATAAAACACCTTCTTTCCTTACATTACACTTCCATAGATAATAATAAAATAATATAGATTTTCTTTAACAAAAGGTAATATAGCGCACATAACAGACATAGCGAAGCTTCACACACAGTCACGTGAGGTGAGACAACAGAACGTTTCCTATGAGCAGTACGCGCATCATGTGACCTAGCGGGTCATGTGACTGCCAGCCCTGAGCCCGGGCAGAGCAGTGTGAAGCTGTCAGGGAAGGGGAAGCGGTGCTGCTGTCATGTCTGCACTATGGAGCGGTCTGACCTTACTACTTGTCAGCACCGGCCTGACACAAGCTGTGACTGGGGGGATGCTATATCCCAGGGAGACCCCTACCAGAGAACTCAAAGAGCTGAATGGCGTGTGGAGTTTCCGGGCTGACACTTCTCCAGGCAGGGACGAGGGATTTGCCAAGCAATGGTACAAAAGTCCGCTGAGGACGGTAAGACATTACATTAGTTCAGTCACCTCCTCTATGAATAGCCTTAAGTTTATTAAGGAGGTTGGTTCTTATCCCTTTATGAAAATGCCAGGCCCCTGGCTATCCTTTCAATGGCTTCAATACTAACCTGGAGCTATACAAATTCAGACTTTCTGAAAGTGTGCTGAGAGCCAGGCAGATGGGGTAAATAATAATACCCCCCCCCCCCCCTATACATTTCTCAGAATGGGGTGCTGGGTATAGAGCCTTATGGGAAATAGCAGCACCTTGTGATTGTATTTTGTTCACATATATCTAATGTACTAAGACAAGTCATATTGGTAAGGGGTCACATAGGAATCATTACTGACTACTACTATATGTCATCCAGCCGCTCATCCCTGGAGTCTAATACCAGGCATGGTATGGTCTAAAGAAACCAAGTGCATGTTCTCTTGAGAACTATTTCTAATATTAGTTAATAATAATAGCTCTTATAATCACAGTTTCTCTTGCTTGCAGCAGAAGTATGAAGGTTGTAGCTTGTGAAGGATCAGATCGTGTCAGGAAGGAATCACATACACAGAACCAGCACATCTCAGCTTTGCTCTACCACCCCATGGTGCTCTGGTATTCTGGTACAGATATTTGTTGTCTGTGGCATCTTCTCCATCTCAGTCTCCAATCACAGCAAACATTGTTACCATTAGTGGGTCTGATCACACATCCTACATGTCCGTAAATCATTTCTCGTCCCGTAATGAACATATCAGCCAGATGTACATCGACCTGGACATGTTTACAGGAAACCCTCTTATTTCCTGCTGACATACTAAATTCCACATATTATGCTGACCACCATTAAAAGGTGCAGACAAAATAACAAAACAGCAAACGAAAACCTTGCCTGTCGGGCACTTACTATACATCAGACTTCCCTGTCTATCAGCTAGAGGGCTTCTCTCTGTCAGCTCAAAACCAAGCTTTCAGCAACCTTCTACTCACTTTTGAGTTCATTCACCCAGACTGACTTTCGGAGTCTCTCAGTTGAGCTCCCTCACAGACCGACTGTCTGTGTCTCCAGATCTGTCTGTGTCTCCAGGACAGTCACCCACATAGGCCACCCGTCTGTGTCTCCCCAAGCCAAGCTGCACTGACACAAACCCCTGTCTGTGTCTCCCCAAGCCAAGCTGCACTGACACAAACCCCTGTCTGTGTCCCTCCAAGTTAGGCTGAGCCCGCACAGACCCCTATCTGTGTCTCTCCAAGTTAAGCTGCTGACTGAGCTCCTGGCTGTATGTTATATCCCCACCCTCAGTGCTTCTTCATTAATTATCTCCCAGGTGAGAGTCTTCCACCTGCTACTTCACATAGGAATCTTAGGCAAATATACCTCACATAAAAGAGGAATCTTGAGCAAATATATCTCATAAGAGAGGAATCTTGGGCAAATATATCTCCCTTCCACCTCCAATCTTGCCTTGGTGTCACAGTACATATACACACCAGATGATTGTTGCCTAAGATGTACGCTTGTTCTTGTCTATCATGTGTGCAGAAGTCCTCCGATGTTGTTCATCAAACCTTCTTGGTAAGTTATTGAGCAACCATTTGGAAACAATCCCTTTACTTTCCCTTACTTTCCTATGAAGGAGAGCACAGCAGAGTGCAGCTTTCTCATCCTCCCCCTTCATAGAACACAAGATCTGTGTGTGTACAGCACTTGTTCTTTCATCTGTCACAGATCATTACCAGCAATAGTAATCTGATGTCTGTACAGGGTTTAGTCACTACCTGTGCTATAATGAGGTTTTAGAGAAACAGATAAAATTATTGTATACGAGCAGTGTGCCCACGCCTTCAATGTGTCATGATTGTGGAAGGTTCTGCTTTACTCTACAATACCTTAGCAAAGTTCTTTCTAGTTCCATTCAAACCCTTACTATAACCTACATGGTCACTACTGGGAAGCTAGAATTTTCTTCTGTAAAAATGAAGGATACATGGATTGTGATGTGCACCAAACTGAAGGTTCATAAAGAAATGTGCTGAGCTCTAAAAGTGTTCTAAGAAGGCATTCCAGTCCTGTGCCTACACTGAAAACACTAAGCCTTTGTATTACAAGCCCTGCAGCCAGGCAGTTGTGCAATGATTTTATACTCTTAACAGTTTTTCTTATTTTAGGAAACATGATTACATGGAGTTGAAATGCAATATTAAATTTCCTTAATATTATATCGTAGTTTAAAACATTTCCCAGTTTTAAGCAAATGTATTATTTGCAATGTGGTCCTTTTGGTTAATTTTCACTACTACACTAATTGTGTGATCATTCACAATTAAATTTGATGTAAATTTGTTACAGATCATTTAGTTCCTATTCTTTTTAATATAAAAGCTTTTAGAACATTTCTAACACTGCCAAATGTGTGACCAACCTTCAACTTCACACTCGGAAGCACTTTCATTGGAGCATAAACAAGAAGTGTTGAAGTTGGATGTTATTGTGCATTAGTGTGAGATGTTTGGGTAAGACAATAAGGAGTTTGCTACCAGAGATACCTAATGAGATGCAAATAGCACTGAAAGTTGGCCATAAAACTCTGCAGCTACAGACTTTCACCAGCTCAATTTAATGTCAGTGCTATTTGTACACAAAAGTCATTTTTGCATCTCTATTCACTACAAAAGTAACTACATTACAGTGTTAAGCTAAAGTATATATGTAGCAATGTTTGTTTAATTGCATTGGGAAAGAATTTGGACTTCTGTCAGGTTAGTTGAAAGCTCTTTTCTCCCCAGGACGGGAACTAAGGGGATTTCTCTCCTAACCGTTAGAGTGAAATACCTTTTTGAAGTTAAGTAGGAGAAAGCTAGAAACTGTCACTTTTGTATTGTATGCTTGCTTCAGATTTTTCTGCACTTCCTGTTTGGGGAAAAATAGAAACCGAAAGTGAGGGGGAATGTTTTAAATGGGGCTCCAACTAGAGTAGTAGAATCATTTGACTACTTTATGCAAGGTGGGGTGATAGAGTTGCAAAGATGTAAGAATTCTGACCATAGTTCAGCTTTAAATTAGAGTTAACTATTTACAAATCAGTTTCATCACTTTTCAAGTGCTGTGTTAAAATAAAAATAAAAGTGAGTTCATATATAGGAGGCATGCTGAATACAATAGAACTTGAGGCCAGAAACAGATACTCATAACATTGTGTACTCAACTCCCTATAATCTTCTAGACACTCAGGCAATACATGGGCACAAGAAATGCATCATTATTGGGGGGTGACATCAAGCCTATAAACTATTGTAACAAATAATGTTTTAGTCGAGAAATAGAGGAATACAGTTGTGGGGCATATATCATGTATCACTTGAATGTTGGTTGTTTGAGATAATTGGTCTGATTTATTAAAGCTCCCCAAGCCTGAAGTGGATACACTTTCATCAGTGAAGCTGAGTGGTCCAGCAAATCTGGAATGGATTTCTTAAGTCATTTCCTATTTGTTAGCAAATGTCTTGAATACTGGACCAGGTCATTCCAGGTTTGCTGGATCACCCAGCTTCACTGATGAAAGTGTATCCTCTCCAGCCTAAGAGAGCTTTAACAAATCAGGCCCAGTTTGTATCTAGGCAGCTCTCCCAGTTTTAGAAGACTAAATAGTTTATATTCAAACTGATCGTCCATTTAAAGCTTACAATAGTGTTTCTTTTTAAATCTAAACTGTATTTGATGTGATCTTGTTTTATTATCCATCATGACTGTTTGTAATGTCTGTATCCTTTCTAATCTTCTTTCAGACAGGTCCTGTTATAGACATGCCGGTACCTGCCAGTTACAATGATATTACTCAGGACATCACTTTAAGAGATTTTATTGGGTGGGTTTGGTACGAGAAGGAAGTTTGGCTGCCTAGTAGGTGGCTGGAAGACCAAGACTCTTCAAGAGTAGTTCTTCGTGTTGGCAGTGCCCACTATTTCTCCATTGTTGTAAGTACAGCAGACTTAAACATCTAGTAGTGCCTATTTAATGTGTAAAAATATACATGGCTAAGTTCATCTGCTTTTGTTAAAAGACCCAAGTCTACTCATTTAGGTACCTCTATTCATTTGTTCTGCTAACTCTGCTGAACTCCTCCAGTTTTATATACTGTAAAAATAGTTTGGTAATGTATTTAGTAAGGAAGGGAAACCCTAAAGTGTAACTTAGGGCTTGAGGTTCAACAGGACCACTTACTATAAGAAGTGCATTTTGGTAAACTTACCTCTGTGTTTTCCATGATCCAGCTATGACTGCTCTGCACTCTGAGACAATAGGAGCTATTCTGCCTGATTTGTATAAATCAATTAGGTACTCACAGTAACCTCATTCTGTTCAATAGGGGAATCTTTGCATGATCGGTATAAGAACCAAAGGGCATTCACAGTACTCCTGTAAAACTTTTGGCTAGTATTTAACCACATTGATTGATTTAGTGCATGAACCTTATTACAGTCCTGGGAATATCTGAGCCAGATAAGCAGAGAAGGAGATCTCCCTGCTGTGTACTCCATTCAAAAAAGAAGCGGACTGTCATTTTTTTTACCTGAAAAAAAAAAGAGCTAGCTGGCTAGTTGCTGATTTAAATGCATAAACATTTTATGGCTTATATAGGAATTATATTACAGTATATTTTTAAACACAGTAGATGCCTCATTTGGTAATTTTTTAGCAACTTCAGTGAAACCATACTATTTTTTGGTAGATAATACCATCCTTGTTTCAGTTAACATTTCTCTAGCACTTTAGCCATGGGTTCATATGGTCTAGATATTCTCTAACTGTTTTCTTGTGCAGAGATAGCATTGTTTGTTATACTTTTTAATGTGATTGATTACAGTGGGTGAATGGAGTTCAGGTAACACAACATGAAGGAGGACACCTACCATATGAAGCCAACATAACTAAACTTTTGAAGGGTAGTATGGGACTTCCCTGCCGCATTACTATTGCTGTGAATAACACTCTCACATTTGATACCTTACCTCCTGGATCTATCCAGTTCATGGACGATACTACAAGGTAAATATATTACATTATAAAGACAGCTTCTCTTAAAATGTATTCTGGTTGTTAACCAAAATACTACTGTATATTAAAGTTGTTTGGAAATTAAACAAGCTCAGAGAGAGATGTACCTAAACGTAAGTTGTTGGTTAATTGTATCAAGTTATTAGTGATTAGCATCTACCGAAGGAAACCCTGACTCTTTACAGAGTATCTGAAAGCCATATTTGTTTAAACACATATGCTATGGTTGGTTGAATATTATCATTTTTTTTTCTAAACATAGGTATCCCAAAGGATATTTTGTCCAAAACATTGAATTTGATTTCTTTAACTTTGCTGGCATTCATCGCCCTGTGGTTCTTTACACTACTCCGTCAGTCTATATTGATGACATTGTTGTGACCACCGATATCATTGCTGACATGGGTGAGTGGAAGCTGGTTGGGGTGTCACAGCTGTGCTTTTTATAATGTGTCACTGATTAAAGGGCTTTATAGAGAATAAATGGTGAAATATTGATTTGTACTGATCTCTAACACGCTTATATAATGTGTCCAGTCTATGTCTGTCTCTTGAAACATGTTCCATCCTCCAACAACGTCTTTAGCAGCCTGCCTTAGTCTTTGTTATTTCTTTTAGTATGGTTCAAAGTTTTTGTTCAACTCCTATAGCGTGTCTTGCAGTCCTTAATCATCAAAATTAATCTCTAGACTGTTGCTGGCTATCTATTTTCCCAGTTTAAATGCCTTTATTGAAAGAAATATGGGTGATAAAAAAAACTCCCACCTACTACAATAGGCAAATTCAGAGAAAAACCTGAATTCCTAACCTACCTACCCTGGTAAGTACATTGGTGTCACAGAAAGAAAGTACAAAAGCCTTTGGATTAGCATAACAGCCAGGCAGATAGCATTTTTAAAAGAACACAGTAGTAGTAGCTCTCGTATTATATCATTAAATCATATGTAATGTAACCTGTTTTGGCTGAGACAGTTTATTTCCTGAATAAAATGTATGCATACTGAAAGTTTTATAAATACCTGTACTGTAAATTTTTGATCAGACTGAAAGCCGTTCTTGCAGTCTGCTGAAATGGTTACACAGCTTGCGAGGCACTTTTTGTTTTTTTTCTAGGTTTGGTTAACTATGACGTTGTAGTTAGTGGATCAGAATACTATTCTGTGGCTGTTACACTGCGTACCCAGGAAGGACAGGAGGTAGCTACAGGATTAGGTGCTGTGGGACAACTGAAAGTACCCAATGCAAATCTTTGGTGGCCTTATCTAATGAGTGAACAGCCTGGATATTTATACACTCTCGAGGTAAGCCAAAACAATACTAATTGCAAACCAGTAATGTGTTTATACAGCCCATGGCAAAGCTTAATAAGCCTGGAGAAGTAGTTCCTTTACGTTGTTCACATATTTACAGTATAATTGTACATTCCTCTAGATCATGACTACCAGTCATGCAGTCTTGGGCATACCTGAATAAATGTGTTATCAAACTGTAAAAGCCAGCAGGGGGCAGTTTTTGCTGCTGCACTGAACAGATGTAATGATGTAAGAAGACAGACTTCATGATGATGCTACCCCAAGAGGTGGGTCCATGACAGCCTGGGTCCAAAAGAGGTGGGTGGAATAACACTTGTCTTTATTCAGTCTGGATGAGTGAGGAAATCCAATGGTGGAAAGGAAATACTGCAAAGAACATGTCCAGACTGAAGCTAGACATTCAAGCAAAGGCTTTTTTTTCTGTATTTAAATTTAAAACTAGGCTGATAATCACAAAACATTTAGCTGGAACTGGGATTTATAATAAATAGATTGTTTTACACTGTTAAAATGAAAGATTGTAGGATGTGTGGTCAGCTTGAAGCAAGAACACTAAAGGTGGAATATTAATTCTTCAAAGACACACAACTTGAACATTTCAAAAACATGTATGCTGATGTCTAATGCCATCTCCATTTTTGTGGTTTTGGTGATTTATAATGAACCTGGGAAGAGCTGACTCACCTTCTCTTCATAGCAAGTTGGGCACATAGTGAATATTTACATGTTATGCTCACTTTCAGGTAAAGATGAAGGCAGATACAGAGAGTGGCCAAAGTGAGGATTTCTATGCCTTGCCTGTTGGGATAAGGACCGTTCAGGTTTCAGGACAGCAGTTCCTCATTAATGGAAAACCTTTCTACTTCCATGGAGTCAACAAACATGAAGATTATGATGTAAGTTTAAAACTTTAATTTCGTGTGATAAAGAAACAGCTTTAAAATGAATGTTTTGTTGTGTGTTCATAGATATTCGTGAAATAAAATGCTACACTGTTTTTCTAAAGTTATTAAATTCTTAAAATTTACTATAATGACAAACACATTTATGTCAGTCTATAGTTTCTTTATTGCATGTTTGTTATAAAGTCACAAATCACTGATTTTGAGTGTGCTTCTGGATAAATTGAATAATGTGCTTGCATGTAACAGTACTATATTATTGCTGTTATGATTATTTAAACAGATCAGAGGCAAAGGACTAGACTGGCCAACAGTTCTTAAGGATTTTAACCTGCTGAAGTGGCTTGGCGCAAACTCATTTCGGACAAGTCATTACCCTTATGCAGAAGAAATTATGGACCTTTGTGATAAGTATGGCATCGTAGTCATAGATGAAAGTCCAGGAGTGGGCATAAGATATGCGTAAGAAGTTCCAAATGTTAATATACATTTTTATTCTCTAGTAGTTTTTTGTGATAGCTTGTATATAAGCAATAATCCATGCATGCTGGAGCAATCAGAATGAGCACCTGCTAATCAAACCCCTTTGGTGACCACAATATAACTGTATAATTGTGAATATGAAATATCCCCTGCTATGAGAACATAGACCTATTGTCAGGTTACCCTGATGCATTCTGATACCAGGCATAAATACCTGGTCTGGACATGTACGCTTAAAAAAACGCTGCTTAATAAATTCATATTGTTAGAACTTAATTGCCAGGAAGGGTTTTTTCTCATCACCAAGAAGGATTTTCTCATTTTACCAAGCACATTCTAAAAGCAATCGGGGTAAATTAAATACAAACAGTGTATAGATTTGAAGTGGTGAGCAGAATAGCTTCATGAGCCATATGTACTTGCACATTACACTACATCTCAATAATATAATATGATTGCCTTGTTCAAGTTTGGCTTTGGTTAGGCCTGAAATGCATGTAATAATAAAACCATACACAAATAAAATAGATGATGTAGGTTCACCTTTCTAGGTGATGTCACAGAGGGTCTCTGTGTGTCTTTCTTGTGATATCCAAGTGCTGATTATTCATACCCTGACTAAAACACACATTATACTTCACAATTACCATCCATTAAATCACCACATTCTCTACATGTCATTTTTGAAAACCGACTGCTTGTTTTGAGACAATAGAGACCGTTCATATTTCAGATACTGATCAGTGTCTATTGTTTATTCCTGTTATTAATATGTCCGTCCTGTGTCTTGTCAGTGCAAGCTTTGGTAATCGTTCTTTGGAACATCATTTAACTGTCATGGAGGAGCTGGTACGCAGGGATAAAAACCATCCTTCTGTGGTTATGTGGTCAGTTGCTAATGAACCATCCTCAGAACTCAAGGAAGCAGGGTATTATTTCAAGTAAGTTGGAATTTACCATGTATAATATAATTTAATAGGGACATCTCAAACACTATACTATGCTTATCAGAATAGTCCTAACTGTTTTTTAAATTACAAGGTACCCTGTGTAAGTTTAAAGCAAACCTTGTAGTTTGTTCAGATGCAATTTTGAGAACCTAACCTGTGCTGCTATGTTGTTGTTTTTTTAGAGAGAAGAGGCTTTCTCCTCACAACTCTTTGAAAAAAGCCGTACTTGTCCAGTGTTATATATGCAACATCACAAAATTTAACATGCTAACAGTGGCCTGTAGGGTCTGAGATACAGCTTTTGGATTTTTTGCAGTTTATGTGACAGTGCAGTCTGAACTTGAGGTGAATTTGCTGGGACATTCCCTCCTGGGAAGATTGTACTGTTCTGAATTTTTTTTTGTTTGTGGATATCCTTTCTCATTGTAGAGTGATAAATTATATAACTTTATAACCCTTACAAAATTGATGGGCAGCAACAGTTTCTTCTTTAAGGTCATTGCTGATATCTTTCCTCCTTGACATTGTGTTAACCTGCACCTAAATGCCCCAGATGAGTCATTGCTAAAACTTCTGCTTTCAAAGTTGTGGTCACTCTTGCTGAAGATCAGTTAATCTTTTGATCAGCACCACCTGGCTACTATTTAACCTCTTAAATCCTATAAAGTGGTACAGGAGTACATAATTTTTCACACACTGCTTCAGCATTTATGGACTTAGTCTTTGTTATATAATGACAAGTTGTAATATGTCATGCATTGCTATTTATCTGAGGTTGCATTTACCTAATTTTAAGACCTGCTAATGGGCAAAATAAATTATGTTCTGATTCATAAAACCGTAGAATTAAAAGAGGGTGTGCTTAATTTTTCCCATGTGGTAGAAAGAGAGGGAGAATATGCAAGCTCCTCCTCCTGAAAAAGCCTGTTGTGGGAATGAAAGTATTTGTAAAGTCTCTGGAACAAAACAGTATAGTAGTCTATATCATTGATTTAAAATATTCAATTTATATGACTGCTGAATCCTTAGAAATTTCTAATTTTCATGCTGGTCCACTGAAATGAGTGCTATGATTCAACAAACTACAAAAAGTGTGTGAATCAGGGGGTTGACTCCATTTGTTGCACATTTATTCTAGGTCAATAACCCTATGTGAATAATGTGTATGTAAAGGTACAAAAATTATATTTCATTAATACTTTTATTATACATGGGTCTAAGGTTGGTTGTTGCTATCACAGCAGTCCTATTTACTTACTTACTTTACTGGTGGTCAGAACTTGGACCTACAGAATGTTCCTGTACTTCTGTGGAGAAGAGTGGCTGTGCAGCATGAACAATAATGTAATTAAAGTTATTTACATTATTTTGTTTTATGTTAATAGAGCTTTAAAAATAATATAGATTACTGAAATATTACAAATATAATTATCCCTGTAACTAACTGTTTCATGAGGTCAGCTGTGCAGCTTCTCCGTTTTTCACTTTTACCTAAAAATTGGTCCTTTTGAATATCACCATAAAGTGCATCTAAAGGATTCACCTTTGTGGGCCTTTCACAAAAGCAATCCAGATCTGTCCCTGTCCCCACATGGAAGCTAGCAGTACACAATGTGATGCCCTTTAATCTGAACATAAACTTATTTTGTGGAGATACATTTCTTTTCCTTAGAACCCCAGAGCTCATGTTAACACTTTGTGCCGTGTCAGTTATGTGTAATAGAGATGATAATGAATGCCTGGGAGTATTGTAAATAGTTTTTCTTTGAGTAAGTTGTCTGTAGGGAGCTAATTACTTTGTCATATTTCCTCTGTATTTATCCCTGTAGAGGAGTATAGTTGATTTTGTAATGTAAGCAGTGGAGTCCTTTGTGTGTAGGACTGTTTAGAGAACAAATTACCTAATTTCCTAATTTTTCTCAATCTATGTAGAATGTTATGACAACAATGCTACTACATTTTTTAAGGATGTGCATGAAACTAAATATCCTGAAATTATCTAGAAATATCAAAGTGAAGGGGTAGTGCAGAAATAAACCCTTTCTGCATAAATATTCAACATTCTCTACAAAATCACACATCGTTTTCACAGCTAAAGGTGGCAGAAACAGTGACTTTATCTTTCTTTGTTTTGTTTTGACCTGGTCTGTGGAGTAATGAGCAGTTATTGTGTACCTGAAGTTTGTGGAAATATACCGATTCTGGCTCTGGTCCTCATGGCTGTTTTTTTTGCCTTTTTAGTCTCAAGGAATTATGGTTCAGGGAGATGGATCATGAAAATCTGTGCTATATCTCACTTTACCTTTCTGATCACTACTGAAAAGTTTAGCAATGCTTGGCCTCAGAGGCTTGCCATAGAAAATACTCTCATCTGATGGTTTTGCTGGGCCTGGCTGCAATCTAATAAGCACAACTCTAGACACATGCACACAATTCCTTTGATGTATGTTGTCATGCTGAATGGAAATGTAATGTATGTGTTAAAAACTGCTATGGGTTTCTTTACCAAATAATTTGTCTCCTTTTCAGTCCCTGTTTATAACCTCTGTACCTCTCCCTCTCTCTCCACAGAACAGTGATCTCTCACACAAAACAGCTGGACCACACCAGACCAGTCACTTATGTGACAAATGCCAGATTTGATAAGGATCAAGGTGTACGTTGAACTTTAATCTCCACTAACTGTTTGAAGAATTACTGTGGTACTTTCATGAAAAAAACATACCGGGGTGATGATGCTGTGATGGAAGCCAGTCCGGATTTCTTTGTAGAATACTACAGTGACCCGAAACACCGTCACACATTTAATTTGGGCAGTTACTGCTTCCATCTAAGTTTAATCACTCCTGTGTTTGGGGTGGTAACAGATTACATATAAAAATCCAAACACTGTCCTCTAGTGGTCATCTGGAGTCACTGCAAGCACTGCAGCGCACTTATCTTTCGGAGAGTTGTATGTAATCTCTAAAGCATGTAGGTCTCTTATTTCCCCTTTGGTCTGCAAAATCAGCAAAAGAAAGGATTGTTATATCTTTTCAAAGAGAATATATCATGCCTATGAATCCAGTGAGATTAGAGCTTTCTGTTCAAATAGCAATCAGTGTTATCAGCCTAGCCCCTTTCACCTCTGTAAAATACAGAACACCCTCCCCTATGTTATTGATAAGGGAAAGAACAAGTCAAATATTTAACAATGTGTATATTTGTTTGTAATTTCATTCTCTTTTTGAAACTTTAAAGCTTCATATTTGCAAATAATGTATATTTTATCACTCTTACTAAAATTCACTTTTTCCTAATTTAAAAGTTTGTTTTGTTTCAAAAGATATTTAGATTAGTGTCATATATTTCCAAAGAGACAGAACGTTGGACCCTTTAAAAGAACTGCAATATATAATTTGATATTAGAAATAACAAAATGTCTGAATGGTGGATATATTTCACAGGCCCCTTATGTGGATGTGATCTGCGTCAATAGCTACTTCTCCTGGTATCATGATCCAGGTCATCTTGATGTGATTCAGATCCAGCTTAATACACAGTTTGACAAGTGGCATGAGATGTACCAGAAACCAATAATCCAGTCTGAATATGGAGCAGATACCATTCCTGGTTTCCACAGTGTGAGTACAACCTAAAGGTTAAATTAAATTGTATAAAATTAAGAGTTTATAAATCCTATCATCTGGAATGTACCGGGTTTAACTTTGCTGCTGCCACCCAGAGGGGAGCAATAATGAGCATATTTTTGCATACCTACCAATTCACCCTCCACCCCCCTTCAGCATTGCATTTGGGTTTAGTGCCTTCAGCTATCTTTGTTGACCAAGAAGGGAGTAACTCCTACATACCTTCATGGGATCTACTTCAACTTGGCACAGAATTTTTCCATGACTGAACAATGAGCTGTATATGTGCAGCAGCACAATGTACAAATTAGAAGATAAAATAAAAACTTCTGGTGGGAATGCTAGAAGAGGCAGAGAAAACTTACCAGCTTCAATGTGGAACTGGTCATTGGTGAAGTGAGGACTCACTGCCTTGCTGTTGTAAACCATACAAAATGTAAGTCACCAATGCCTATCCAGCCAGAAAGGATGTGACATTTGGAAACATGGGAGTATTTCTTCCACACTGTTTACCCCTATCTACTGATACTGACTCTGGTAAGTTCTTGCCAGCAACAGGATCTCTAGGGGTTATTGCCCTAAAACTTGTAATAAAACCACAGTTTTTCATGTTTGACCTTGTTATGCAGTGACGTTGGGTCCCCCAAGTAAGTGAGCATGTTTGTGTTTTCTGTAATCATGGGTATTTTAGCAAAGTGCACTGGGGTGCTTTTAACTATAAATGGCACCCCATCACCCCAATGCATGTGTTCCTGTGTTGTGGTAGGGCTACAGTGTACCTGGAGTGTCTAAATCTGTTTTTTTATTTTTTTTGTAGGACCCTCCGATAATGTTCTCAGAGGAATACCAGGAAATGGTCTTAAGGAACTACCACTCTGTTTTTGACCAAAAGAGGAAAGCATTTGTTATTGGAGAACTTATCTGGAACTTTGCAGACTTCATGACTGCACAAGGTAAGGTGAACTGGTTGTTTCTTCTAAATTATCTTCTCTGGGGTAAAAATATGCCATTGCATTAAACAAATACACACACACACACTTATGTTGCCTTTGGGTCTTTTAAGCAAAATCACGTTCATTTTAAAGAAAAAAAAAAAACAGGGAAACAAAAGTAACATCTATATCTTGGTGCCTGACTGATGGTCTGCTCATTTAGGCCCTGATGATGTCGCCCAGCACAGAATTCTGAAAACATGTCTATTACCACCCCACACTAGTAGGAACAAACCCCTAAATCTGACACTTTGGCTATATGAGAGACAGGGGAAGAATCCTTCAGGGTTAGGTTTTATAAAAATAAAGTTTTCGACAGTTTTGCCTGGTATTCTCTATACCTTTGGCTTGATTTTGCATTTTGACAAGTTTACAAAGGTGGGAAACACTGCTGCAGAACTGGAGGCCTAGGTTCTGGACTACGCCTTCACAATAATGCTGGGCCAGGGGATAACAATAAAGTTTGCTATGCTTGATGAAAATATTAACTTCTGCAGTTGCCTGATCTGACCTTTACTTCTAGAAACCCTAAATTCCTATGACATTTTCTGTTTTATAATTAAAAAAAAAATGTGCTGGCCATACAATTTTTTGTAAGATTTGTTGCACTTTTAACATGCCGGTAAACAAGGATTGTTGCCAGTAAGAATGTGATTTATTGTCATTCTCTACAGCATCTTTTTATTTTTCTACCTCAGGTGTTACAAGAGTAATAGGCAACAAAAAAGGCATCTTTACCCGCCAGCGCCAACCCAAGACTGCAGCTTTCATTTTGCGTGACAGATATTGGAAGCTCGCCGCTGAAACTTTTGATGGCTACAAACCAAATTCTAGGTATTGATTTGGCTTCCTCTTTATATTTGGTGCTTCCATGATGTTTACACCAGAGCCTGCCATAGACTTGCTTACAGCATGGCTGTAGCAGAGTTCACAACAATTACTCCAGCTGGGGTGCAGTGCTGAACTGTTACTTCCCAGCCTTTCAAACCACAGTACAACGGTTACTGTGCTACAGAAATGCCTTGATTGTATACAATTGCACACTGTGCAATTCTTTGCAGTATGTATTATGTACATAATTACTACTAAAGCACACAACATACAATATATATTTTTTATTCTGATGGAAAGGATTTATTAGAAGACTAGTATTTCAGAGTTCTTGTTTATGTTTGTGTAATGAAGAAAATAGCTTTTTTTGATTTGTGCTGATGTTGCTTTGCTGATTGTTGTACTTAATGAGATCAATCAATGAACAAATAAAATGGTGTGAAATGAAATTGTGTAATTTGAATTACTTGAAATACATTTTCTCAGTAATTTTCTGATGATTACTGTAATTATTTTCTTACAAAGTGATCATTTCAGTGCTGATGGGTTAACATGCTATTGTATAGTAATGTTTGCATGGCAGAAACATTTATAAAAAAAAACTATGGTGCCTAAAGGGACTTTATAACATCAAAATTAAGGCTGTCATTGCTGAAGCAAGGACAAGGATAACAGCCCTGAAGAGTACATGTGCAAGGTTGTTTTCTTTTAGTACCATTTAACAAATGTTATCTGAAAAAAAAGATTTTTTACTTAAATACACCAAGCATATACTGTGTACATATCCCAAAAAAATTACTTCTGTGGTACTTCACTGACCCCTGGCTGTGCATGGGACAATCACTCCTAAAGTATTCATGGTGATTCCAGAAAATAAGTAATTTCTCCTCTACATTTACCCACCTGTACTGTGCCCACACAGCATCTCAGAGCAGCTAAATATCTTCATTGTTCATTGTTTGCATACAGGCTGGAATTTCTACCAATCCCAAAATAGGCATAAAAGTAAACCCGCTGTGCAGTTAGATATAGTGGGAACCCTAGCTTTCAATTTCAATATTAGCAATTTAGAAAAAAAAATTTCTCATTTTATTTCTAAAATTATTCTTCATATTTGTCATTGCTGTCTGTGCCTGCTGGCTATGGCCCTGTATCAACATACTTTTCAGACTGCTAATCTGCTTGAACTGGATTTCTTTCCTTTGCCAGGGACACTCAAATTGTTTGGATAGAACTTGCTTTATTTGGAAGCACTGATTATTATAGTAAAGTTTCCATCTGTTTTTTTCAGCCCTGCAAGCATTCCATAACTTGACTTGGTTTCTATTCTCTGGGCAGAAAATCCTAGATCTTTTTAATGTTGTAAGGCAATCCCATGTCCAGATTTCAGCCCTTGTGGGCCTTATTTCTGGTACTGTGTGAAGCAAGAACGTGTTGCAGAAAAAATAGAAGATGGAAAAACAACTGTTCCTTGAAACAGAATAAAACCTAATGCATGGGTAAGGAGAAAATATTACCCCACAAAGCAAGGGTTAAATGCTCATTTCCCGCAACTAGGTAATTCAGAAAAGGACTTTACCTTCTCTTTTGCTCCTACAGACTCCACTCTCACATATCAAGATTTGTGTTGCTGGAAACAATCTTTGATAGTTTCAAGTGACAGATGAACAAATGAATGCTGTACACACAACACTGTTCTGTTCTATGGAGAGGAGAGGACATGCAAGTGGGACCCTGCTGTGCTCTCTTCCATCGACATACATAATGTTCATTCCCAATTATTGTTCATGCATTTGCCACAGCAGATTGATGAACGACATTGGATGAATGCTGTAGACATCAGATTCTCACTTGAGACCAGCACGGCTGTTCGTCCCTTATGATGAAGGTGTGTACTCCGCGTAAGACAGTTCTGTTTTTCTAGCTAGGTGGAACTAGAGAAAGTACCAAATACCTTCATAATACCAATTCATAATACGTCAAGTTTATGCCTCCTCTAGTCCCACTATGGGTAAATGTAACCTTAAAAACACAAATGTACCCATGGACCCTGCCCCTGTATATGTACAGGACATGAACAAGAACCATTAGTTTTAGTCTGTGTCCTCAACGGATTTTCCCCCTCCTACAGTTGTGTTCAGAATAATAGCAGTATGTAAATATTACAAGCGAATAAAGCTCAAAATACATACATGTAAATGCATTGGAAACACTGCACATTCTATTCCAATTCAAAACATGAAGAAACATTTACCAAATTTGTGTTATTCCCTTACAAAGTGAAGAAAAGGGAATATCAGGCTGTTCAAAATAATTCTTCTTTTGAAACCCGAACATTTGCTGTGTAAACTGAAAAATGTTTCAATATTTTGCTTTCCTTTGAATCACTGAATTAATATTTAAGTAATAAAATTGATGTTTCTGAGAACTGCTGCACATTTGTGTTACATGGAGTCAACCAACTTCTGGAACATGTGAACAGGTGTTTCAACCCAGGATGATTGGACTACATTACACAATTTTTCTGCATTTTTTGGTTTTACCTCAGAAACGGCCTTTTTTTATGTCACCCTACAAGTTTTCTAATAGGTTAAGGTCCACGGATTGGGCTAGCCACTCTGTAAACATCAATCTTGTTGGTCTGGAACCAAGACGTTTCTCCGGTGTGTTTAGGGTCGTTGTCCTGTTGAAACACAAATTTCATAGGCATTTCCTCTTTGGCATAAGGCAACATGGCCTCTTCAAGTATTTGGATGTATTCAAATTGATTCATGATCCCTGGTATGCAATAAATAGGCCCTACAGCATAGAATGAGAAATATCCCAATATCATGATGATTACGCCACCATGCTTCACTGTCTTCTCAGTGTACTGTGGTATGGATTCAGTATTTGGTGGGTTATTTGACCTCTAGTCTCAAAAAGAACAATCCTACATTGCTCCACAGAATGTATTGCATTTCTCTTTTTAAACCAGTCACTGTGTTCTTTGATAAACTGTAACTTCTTCAGACCATTTTTTTTCTTTTTTCAATATTGGAACTTTGCGGGGACAATTTGCCAATAGCTAGGCTTCAAATAGGCGTCTTCTAATTGTAAGAGTACTCACAGGTAACTTTATACCTTCTTTGATCTCCCTGGAGCTGATCATTGGCTGAGTCTGCCATTTTGGCCATTCTTCTATCCATTGAAATGATAGCTTTCTTCTTTTTGGTTGCCAGATTAAAGCATTTGAGATGGATTTCTGTGTATCTTTGTTTTTCCTTCTCCAATCAACTTTTTAATCAAAGTATGGTGGTTCTTCTGAGCAATGTCTGGCACAACCCATTTTACTCAGATTTCAGAGAGAAATTTACTATACCCAGAATGTACACTTGTTGCCTTCTTTCTTTATATAAGGGCTGTGTATGTCACCTGTTTTTTCACAGAATGAATGACCACTATTTAAAGTCCACATTTATTCCAAGAATAACACAATTTTGATACATTTTTCTTCATGTTGTGATTTGGAGTAGAATGTGCAGTGTTCCCAATGCATTTGCGTGTATGGAAATATAAGGATTTTCTTAATCTTTTTGGCAGTCGATCCCTCTGGTGCCAGTAGAAAAGCATGGTGCTGGTGGGGTGATGGAGGAGTGGTATGATTGTCCACTCTCTCCACACACACAAGGCAGTCCCAGCACTGCACAACTTATTCACAACTCAGAACACACATTTTTTGGGCCTGATTTAATAAAGCTCTCCAAGCCTGGAGAGGACACACTTTCATCAGTGAATCTTGGTGATCCAGAAAACCTGAAATGGATTTCTTCAAAGTAATTTGCTCTCTGCTAGCAAATGGTTTGAGTCCTGGGCCAGATACATTTCAGATTTGCTGGATCACCCTGCTTCGCTGATGAAAGTATATTCTCTCCAGCCTTGGAGAGCTTTAATAAATCAGGCCCATTGTATCCGCTTGTTTAGTGCGCATTCTACTTACACATCATTGCACACTTACCTCTGGCCATGCTCTCCTGCAGCAATATAAACTTTTTACTCTCCCCCACCCTGCTATTTTCCTTTTCTTTTTGTTCTGCCAAGATTACATAGCTCCTACACATGGATGCCTAATGTCAGGAATGTACATGCATTGAATCAATATGCTGGCGTAGATCATAAAACTATTAAAGTATTATATATGTCTGCTGTAGCTCAAACCAACGCAAAATTGTTTTACTGGTTAGAAATGAAAACTGACCCCACTGTTTGTCATCTCCATCTTAGCTCCTCCAATATTTGGGGATATTCTTCCAGTAAAGACTTGTATTGTAAGAAGAGACAAACAACTGGATGTCCTGGCAAACCAGCAACTGGACCAATTGTCACTTGACTTAGCTTTGTCCATTAAATACTGGGCAGATCCTTTATATATATATATATATATATATATATATATATCCATGTGTCAAGGATACAAGATAATACAGAATGCATAGATTACCACAACCAACTTGCAGAATTTGGAAGATGTACAAAAGCAAGAAATCATAAGTGGCAAATGATGTAAAATGAAACATTATGATGGAAACAAAGGTTGCTGCCGATGAAAAACTCTCCCTAAATAATTACCTGGCTGTCAAGTAATGGTCATTCTCCAATATGTTCTGGATGCAGATACGAACTTCCACCACTACCAGTAGGCCTGACCTTTCAACACAAAGTATAATTTCCATTTGTGTACACTAAATCGGACCTGACCATTCTAATGTTGCAGCAGAAATGGAGTTTTGTCATGACACATTTTGATTCTTTACAATTGGTAAATTTGGCAAAGCTGAGCCTATATGGCATTTATTTGTAGCGGAAACCCAAGACAATACTTTGCTCTTCTTGGTTGAACATGTTGTGCCTTCTGAACACCACTGATGTGAATGGTTCCTGGCACTGGCTTCCACTCACCTGTGCCTTCCTTATTCATGAAAACCTAGCCAGGCCCTTCCTTAGCCTCACACCGATAGTTCCTCTATCAATATTCCTAGTGATAGACACATTTAATGATATGCTAATACAGTGTTTAATCTTTGCTACCTCTTTATAGATTGGTGGAACTTTGCCACTAAAATTGTAGGACTTAACAGAAGTTATATATTTAATGTGGCAAAGGCTATAGAATGTTAAAAAAATCCTTTGACCTATATAATTAAAATATTTAAATCATATGTGTATTTTTATACATTGTAATTATTTGCCTTCACAGCAGTCATTCTAACCACACACAGCACAACTTTGTATGGCTGCCAGATGTTTTATACCCCATCCATCCTCTGCTACAATTCTCACTGTGGTGTGGTCACTATGCCATGCTGCCAGCTTTGCTTCATGTGCTCCTCAGTGTGGTCTCATACAGCACTGCCACACCAATATTTCTTTATAACACCCCAACCCACCTTTCTAATACTCACTGGGCTTACACTACCAGAATGCTGCCTGGACCCAAGATCCATCCACATGGACCAATGTGCTACTCCAAGTTACAAACACCAATCAAGATGTAAAAGAAATAAAGTAATGGGAACCTTTTGGATAGAGGTGATTAGAACTGGTAGAAACCAACCAAGTAAAATAGTAACTGCAGATCTTTCCATATATTCACCGTGAGATAACAGCATTTGTATTTTATTTCTTCTCACTGTCCACATATGTCTCATCCATGCTTGTAACAAGGAGAGTATCTATACCAGAGTGTGGTTTCTACATTTATTTTATACCAAAATTATATGCAACATAAAAACCTGTCTTACATCAAGTTCTTTTTTTTTTTAAACACTCGTTGAAACAGAGCCTCAACACATCTACCAGAGTGCCTTTTGTAGCACTTATGAGATCTCATGGTCATTTCTGCTTGATTACTGGGGGTTAAAAAGCAATTGTTCATTCTGAGAGAACTTTACCATAAAAGACACTTAGCAATCAGCCATGCTTGCAACAATTCTACACAAAGGGAAAAATGCCAGGTTTAGTAGCTGTAGGTCTGTACAGAGGTCAGTATATAACCATGGAAGATGATTGTAACTGTAAAAGGAAGTTAAGAAGCACCAGTTCGGAGAGCCTAAATCTAGGCATACTTAATATCTGAACAGATTATATTGAAATAATTTGTGCTGCTGATTGAAAAATATTCAACTAATGTGGATATATTGTGACTGTTTTTTTTAAACCGGAAGAGTGGAAGAGTCTTATCCTGTTTCATTATCAGCAGGGCCATTTCAAAAAGCTTTAAATGTAAGAATAGAATGAATTTTATGCAAGATGTGGCCAACATACACGTTACACTTGGGACTTAAACAAAGCAAACTATATAGGAGACTATAGTCAGATAATGTGCCCACATACATAATGAAATACCCAGCTTGCCACTTGTGATTCAGGCATACACATAAACAGCCAAATCTGGTAAACCACCAATGCTGGACAGAAAACAAATATCCTAAAGCTTTCTTCACAGGATAGTTGTAGTCATGCCGTAATGGAAACACAGCCGCCTCCATGTTTGTCCTTCAGGTTGCTAGGCAGAGATATTTGTTTAAGGTAGAGGGTTGAATAGACCAAAAGTAGAAGTGTGTTCCAACCCCCATTTGTTAGAATAAACAGCCTTTATATAGTCTTAGACACCTGACAACGGCCAGGTGCTAAAAGTAGTGGCCACGAACATGGAATTTACTGCAAATACTTTCCATTCGTTTCAATAACAGCCATAAGGTGGAGGTAGATTGACCATTAGTAGACACTGCAAACACCCTGTAACCACCTCACATCCATCTGTGTGAACAAGCCCTAAGGGTGTCCGCACACCATGCATTTTGACATTGCCCCTATACAGACTGACCAATCCTTGTATTGGCACCCTAAATGTAATATATCACAGGTATGAATGCTATTTGACACCAAGTCTGGCAGTGCTCAACTCTCAGAAAGGATAGTAATTGTAGGGCAGGCCCATCATTGTGTTTTTATACTTTACAGGCCTAGTCAACCCCTGAAATAACACACGTCAGCAATTCAATCAATAGAAATACAACTGGATGAAGTCTGGAGAACAGCTAGCAACCATTCTCAAGAGCTGCTAAAGGGAAACCTTATCCTGAGGAAGGGGGAACAAAACAGTCCTTTCTTATTCTGGAAATACTAGTTGCTTAGACATCAAAAGTTACCAACTGACAGAATTTTCTGGAGTTCAGCAGCCTCAACATTACTTTTAGGACAGGTTAAATTCAAGGAAAAAAAACTTAAAATCTACATGTGACAAATGTATCATTTTAACCCCAAATATACCCAGGTAATTGTTAGCAGTGTGGTTCCCTATACATACACAAACTGATTTTAGATAACTGTGTCAAATTAGCCAATGAGTAGTGTGAACACAATTGTATAGTCCAGAAATGTACAAGATGAAATGATCTAAATATTGGAAAATACAAATATTTTTTTTTTCCATTCAGCCATGTCTTTGGTAGGAAAAATCTATTTATTCCAACAAAAGGCACTATGAGAAACAAAGACTAAATGCACTACTAGGTTTCAAACACAGAATTTCTGTAGAGGTAACGTGAGATCATTTTCCAAGTCAGCAAGGAATTGAAGGTTACAGAAACCACAAAACTGCAGCTAAATTTAGAGGTTAGTTTTTTTATTTGTGTTAAACCACTGTTAGTTCTTTGCGCTAAACATAAAAACTCCAGTAGTTTGGTCATGTGGAAGGGTTTCAAGAAGGAAGCCTTTCTTTCAAAGAACAAATACTAGTCACTTGGCCCAAAACAGGTATCGGCTAGAAAGGTGAAGATAGGGAAGAATTTCTCTTTTCAACACTACAGTGACCCCAAGCATACATCCAAATCAACAAAACTAGGAAACTTAAGTTTTGTAAGGGCCCAGCCAGATCCTAGACCTAAATCCCATAGAAAATCTGTGGGGTGACCTAAAGAGGGCTGTGCACTAAAGATGCCCAAACAATCTGACAGATTTGGAGCGCTTTTGCAAGGAAGAAATGGCAAATATTGGCAAGTCAAGATGTGTCATACTGATAGACTCGTATCCAAGAAGAATGAATGCTGTCAATAAATCAAAAGATGCATCAACAAAGTATTAGTTTAAAGGTGTGCATACTAATGCTACCAGCTTAAGGGTACACTTTGCATCTTAACACATTTCTTATTCGCCAATTGAATTTTACAGGTTATAGTACACATCAAAAGTGGGAAATCTTGAAATTATTATGGTCTCACTTCTATATCCACTGAGTACATAACACACATATATGGCCCTGCACCCGCAATGAAGCTTAGTGCCCTAGTTGCCAGTAAATAGAGGAGGCCTGAACACCTTATAATGCATATCCAGCTATACAGATGTAGACAAAGCTGACATTTATTTGCTTGCATTTTGGATTCCCTGGTTGATTGAATGCCAGCTTGGAGAAATTGTTATTCTTAGGTGGCTGTATTTGCATGCAGACTGCTGTAGGTAATACTGAACTTTTGGTATGGAACGAACTGAAATCCAGTGAATGAAAATCGGTGGACCATGAAAGAAAGGGTAAGCAGAAAAGTTATAGATCAGGGTTTTGCAAGACGCTACCAAATTATCTATTACAGAAATAATATTGCAGCAATGTTATATCTTCCTATTAGTAGATTTAGTGCTCCCGTCAACTCCAATGTAAAATTGTTTGAAAAAGGCCAGACGTTTTTATGCAGAAAATTGGGAGAGGACAGACCCTGAAAACGCCTCAAGGTACAGTGACATCAGAGTAAGACATTTCTAAACAGAAGTTTGCAACACAGAAGCTGTAAGGCCGGAGTTCAGATGTAATTTTTTTTTTTTATATAGTCACTAACTTTTCAACCACCTAATGCATCAAAAATTGAAAAATTCTTTGCCTCTCAATAGCTACACAATATTTTGAATTTAGGAAGCCCCAAAACGTAACTTTAGTGTATTTCATTTTAAGGTTTTCAGACTTTTTTTTAATTATGTGTTACTAAGCTGTTTGGTGCATTGGTTTTACTAGAAATGTAGTTTATGCATATAAAAAGCTTTAACCAATTGCTAACCAAATTCACTCCCTAAATATATAAAGGTTTAATGAAGCCCTGACATTTGTCCTGAAGTCCAGATACGACACTTATTGCTGGTCTAATATATCATTTCAGACTGGAGATAGCACATAAATGTTATTTCACCACTATAGGAAGGGCCAAATACCTGCAAAGCAAAATACATTAAAATTACAATATATAAAATACTACATTACAAAGTATTAGAGGTGTGTGGAAATGTGGTGATCATTAAACCTTTAATAACTGTTTAGTATAGGCAAAATTACTTTAAGCTACCGCCATGTTTTTCACTGTCTGGTTTAGGGTCCCCCTTTATAAAAGGTACCCCACCTGGAGTCAAAAGTACAGAAGCCTGTGAAAATCTTTGGGAACAGCAAACCTAACAGAAGTCACTAAGATGAGGGAAACCCATTGCTCCACCAAGCAATAAAAGTTGTAACTCATCCCAGCTCTGAGGTTGGAGAAAAACGTTGAGGAGTAGCATTCAACTTTCAATAAATAATTCAGCTGAGCTATATACCCCTATTTTTGTACTTCTGGAACTTTAACCCATAGCCACATTCAGCACAATACTGGTGACACATTTATAGGACCATTATAAAATAACCATAAACAAGATGCATCATAAATGAATGCACAAATGTCCTTTCACCTGAATTACATCAGAAAATTAACAGGATAACAGGTTGTCAAGTTTCACACCACGTGTATCAGGTCGCATTGCCCAATCCAACAGGCAGAAATATATATAGTCAGTTTATGACAATGTTACATTGGTGTGCGAGCTGGGTGAAAACAGAACATGCATTTTAATACAGCATAATGTGTTTTAGCTCCAGCTGTAAAAAATAATATAAATATATATATATATATATATATCACACAATGTAGCACAATAAAAAATAGTCAATGCCCAGTAAAGTGCACTGGTGTAAATCCAGTCTTAGAATGTGTGCACAGGATTATTGTTGTGTCCTCTTGTGCATGAATAAAGTGCATAAAAAAGCCCAGGAAAAAAAATGCATTCATAATCTGTGCACATAGCCTAAGGAAAACATGAACCTTGTGCTGCACGCTCCCTTAGTTTTAATACAGAAGGTATACTGGGTATATAATGTGATACCCATAGATATAAAATGGTTTAAAGAAAATACGAATGTAATTGAAGATTTCTGTAACATCAAAGTGTTTAGTTTGAACAATTTATGTAATCCAATGACATTCAAAATGTACACAGTTGTAGAGACTCCAATTTTTCTTCTAGCTACCGACAACAGTGTGTGTTGTGACTGTCAGGCATTTGCACTTCTAGAACAGTGTTTAGTTGTAGGTGGTACAGGGAGCTGCCAACTCCCATGGAGGTCAGCTTTGTATTATTGGTTAACTGGACCCAACAAACAAGAGAATTTACAAGCAAAGGACAAAATTCAGTGCAAATAGAAACAAGCATGCTCAAAGCATATGCCTGCATTTTGGAAATGACAAGCTTTAACTGTACTCTGGAATAGAAGAATGGCTATCACACATACCAATGTTCATACCCTTGGAAGCACATTACCCAAACCAGAAATACTTTTTGTCTTTAGATATTAGAAAATAACTGCTTTATGGTAGTCTTTTATTATCAATTTCATACATACACCACAATAAACATTCAGTATCCAACATTTGTAGTGTTTAAATATGCTGGGTTATGGTACAGAGAAGAACAGGTACCTGGCAAAAGGAAGGTAGCAAAACAGGCTTTGTACTAACCGTTACATTAGAAAAATAAAAGTGATTAGGCTGGAATTTCTCCGAGATCATGCAAAAATTTTGAAGCCTGGACAAATACCTTGCTGGATTGTGTATGGAAAGGAAAAAAAGCAAAAACTGCTAGACACCATAATTTACTTTGGCAGGTGATCAAGGAAAGAAATACTGTATTTGGCCCACATCTTTAGTAAAGATCATTAAATTATTGGAATGTTTCATAGATTAGGCTGTGCAGAATGAAGACTTCAGCTCTCTCAAAGATGCTCACAAAAAAGAGGGGTTTATACAATAAGACTGTGCAAATTGTGAGAAATATATATCCAAAGAGCAGTAACTTACAACAGCCAGATCTCAGTTGTTTGGCTGTCATTGGTTACTGCACTTTGCCTTATTGAATAAGCCCCATTGCTTTCTTACCACAGCGGTACCTCGTAAAAACCTAGTCACAGGTCTGAAAGCAATTCTGTAGAATATGTAACACTTGCTATAACACTTTAGAAAGAGTAAGGAACTTTTTTACAATGGTCTTCCATGATCGGATTGAGATGAAGACTGTCAATCCTTGCTGTAAGCTTTGATCTATTCTTGCTCTTATACCTCATTTTAATAACTACGGAGAAAAAATAAAAAAAGCTCTGCTATATTACAATGGATGTTAGGAGGACTCAAAGAATGTGTTTTTAAAAAAAGTGCACTATAGAGCTACAGCTTCTAAAGATATTGTTACTAGAATGACACAACCATATGTTTCAGTGCAATATAAAGAATTAAAAAAAAGGAAAGAGTAAACATAAACTTGGCAAACAAAATTTAAAAGCATAACATTCATAACATAAAACATTAGAACATATTGTGAATGATAAGGAAGGATAAAGTGGTAACTTGGTCAACTATTCAAATCATTAGAAGTACAAAATCTTACAAGTTGTGGCCTGACACATTCTGCTGCCAGTGATGAGAATTACACACAGGGTGGGTATACAGCAGACAAGTGGTCATTCCTACAACTGGGTACATTGCAGTGTGTAATAATTACGGAAACGTTTCTCCTAAGGTTCAACACCATTCAAAATCATATAAAGCTTAACAAACAATGCTCCCTTCCAATACAATCCTTGGACTTGTAAGAGAAAGTAACACATTTCTAGAATGCTTAGGTATTCACAAACTGGAGTCTGTTAGCCATATCCCAGATTTATATTATATCTCAAAGATATTGTAGAAACTTTTACTACATCAGTATAAAACAAAAGGTCCTACAAACTTTACATATAGGCTGTGGTTTAAACAGGTATGGCCATTAAGCAAAAAGTGATCAGAATGCATTGTTTAGGTTGGAAAATCTGACCTCTGTTAAGCATTCTGCAAAAATATATCTTACTAATGATCGATGCATACGGGTACTTTGCACAGTTTTGCAAAAATGAACAAAACGTGTACAATGGGAATGTGTTTTGAGTCTAAACAAATGATGTCTCTTCAATAGTTTCCAATTACTATAAAGGCAGAAAGCTGAAGGCACTTTCTCTGAAAGCAAATAATGCAGTGTCCACACAATTAAAGAAAAAGAACCAAGAAAATGGTTACCACAGTCACAGCATGTCTCCTAAGAGTCCAGCTCTAGTAAGGCATGCATGAGGCTGCACAGGGCTGATCTCACTCATAATTAGCACCATTTACAGAATGCAAGCAATAAATATCAGATTGGAATGGGAACCACAGTCATAGCAAGCAATTGTAATTGGGGCAGGCTCCATCTAAAACATGATAGCCTCTCCAACTCAACAAAAGAGGCGAGCGACAGGAAATCTAACTAAACACGTTCAGGGACAAATGTACAAGCAGGTGCATAAATAAAACTGACTGAACCTAAGCCATATTTCCACAAATGGCACACCACTTACTGGCTTCTACCTAACAAAACGAAAAAATGTTCAAGGTAACTACTGGCAAAACAAAAACACCAAAAAGTTAGTTAGGAGACATATGGATGATTTAATCTATGTTGAACACTGAAAAATAGTTGTCAAGCTGTTAAAGTGACCAAGAAGCTCCAATGACCCGAAACCAGGAAAAAAAAAATGAATTAAGGTTGTGGGTTATTAGGTTTGTACTTCTGCCTGATCACTTTTCAAAGTATTGAAGCCATTGGTAAAGTAGGGAAGCCAGACAGCTAACCGTTCGATAAGGAGATACAAGAAACCCAGTTTGTCTTTATTACCTTCCCACAACCCTCTGCTCAGCAGAAGTCACATTAGAAGGTTATGGATTATAAAACAGATTTTTCAGTGCTGCTTACACGAAAGGTTGTTAGTACTAGGATGTAATAAAGGCATCTGAAGCAGATTTCAGGGTACCCTCAAATAATAATGCCCATTTGTCATCCAATAGGCATCAGACAAATGCTGCCTAGGGAATGTTAGTGACACAAAGCTGACAATATGGAATGACAGAGGTGCTTGAATTACAGTCACCATTTATAAAGATATTTTAGGTCCACATTCACAAAATATTGTGTTGTGTGTACCAGATCTGTTTGGCCTACATCTCTGTTCATGATTTGCAGGTGTTCTCCAAATAATAAAACACAAGGCTGAAATGAAACGTGAATAAAAGCAGCGAGCACAATCCGCAGGTGCAGCAAAAAAAGTGACAGTTGAAAGTTCTGTGGAGACGCTGCACTTCCCAGGTGCGGTGTGACCGAGGAGAGAGAAACCACACAATATTCAGTCCTACATGAGGAATCAGCATTTACACCGAGACTGTAACATTTAACAATGTCATGGCTGCTCAACATCTCAGAATCAACATTACAAAATGTTACCTTGCCCTGGAAGATTCGGAAACATTCTATTTTCTAAAATGTGTATAGGAGACTAGTGACTGATCATATTTTGATCATAGGTTTAGAGAGAAAAAAATGTTTCCTGGCATTTTCAGACCAGGCTTTCTTCAAGCCTTGAGGCCTAGTATGGCGGGAATTCAAGAACATACTTCTACTGTGTTCACCCTAACGTAACTGCTCATGGAAAACCAGACATCTCTGCTAAAGAACAAATTACAGACTGTTGGACTGACAATGTGAATTTACATCCAAGTTCACAAGTCATTCAGCTTGCCAATATAAGTACACACTGCTTACAATATATAGGCACACATTAAAGGTTTAACTAAAACCTTTACCTGGAAATGACAACAAAGTTCATTTATATGTCTAGGAACAAATCACAATGGTGAACCAACCTCTCGCCACACACTATGAATCACCTCAAAGAAGGGCACTGGCCAGGCTAATATTCACTGGCAGCTCTTTAGACTTTTTAACCCCCCTCACAGTCCATCTCATTAGCAGCTGTAAGCAAGACCACTTCCAACAAGTGTTAAACAGCAGGATACGTAAAACCCATGCCTGAATGTACAGACATATCTGCTTTTATACATAAACACTTAAGAGTGCTAGGTCACCATTTAATAGATCAGAGTAGGTGAAATATTGTATTACAAAAAAAAAAAAAAACAACACACCTTTAAAAACAGGAAGTAGCTAGGTGTGGAGCTTAGAAAGAAAAACATTTCACCTAATTCATGGCTACTCCTTTAAAATGATATCCGATGCTCAATGCAAGATGTTCTGTAGCATGCAGTTTAACTCCTAGGGCAAAAGGATTTTAACAAGTGATCAATGGTAACTTGAGGGCTGATTCTTTTCTGAGAACATTTTCATCATGTTTATTATTAGGTGGTTAAGTATACCCTGGACAATCTGAAAAATGTTGCCTTTCAACTCTCTTAGAAAATCACTGGTTTGCAAGAAACCTTACACTGTCAGACTGCAGAAGGTGTACTAACTGTACTAGAATGACATCAGAGCTGATACTTTGCAGAATTTGGATTCAATTGAAAGGGGTAAAAAAAGGTGATGCTCTTTCTCTCTTTCTTGTAAAATTATATCCTTGTGGTACATTTCTCCAGCGTGGCATAACCCATATAGCTGTGGTTTTAACAAACATGTGAAATATTAAAAAGCTCTTCATTTGCTCTCTACAAGCAAAATGCCTAAAAAATCCAGAGAAGAATGGCAACAGAGGAGTATCCAGCCAAATACCCACATATGGTTAAAAAAAAAAAAAAACATTACCCGCTTCATAGGTTTTGACACTCAAACATACACTGAGCAGAGGGAGGCACAAGAGGAAAATATGTTGCAGAAAGACATTGTACCATTCAAAACACCTTGTTAAGTACAGTTAAAGCTTGTCACAGATTCTTAAAGGGTCACGCCTTCATCCATGTCAATTACGAGGTGCAATAGCAAATACACATATCCAGGGCCCTTTTCAGTCAAAAAAGAATTGTTGGTTAAGATTGTTCTTTAACTTGGAAACCATCTTTCCCCCAACCAATAAAAATGTACTGCAAAATAAACGTTAAGGAAGCAGTGTCCTTCAGACATGAGTCAAAGTTCAAGAGGCCTCTTTATTCTTGTTTATCCTGCAGCTGCCGTTTCCAGGCCTCATTCAAGTAAACTAGTCGTTTGTAGTTGATGATAAGAAGAATGAAGTTCAGCAAATATGTGGTGACACAGATAACACAGAAGTTCTTCAGCACAAAGTACAGGATGTATGCCAGGTAGAGGGATCCTACCACCGATACTATAGAAGTGGACATTAGCACTAATGCGGCTACAGCGCTTACTGTCATACCTACAGAAGAAGAAGAAAAAAAAAAAAAAAAAAAAGATAATCAGTTCAAACATACAACATCAGCAATTTCACAGTTAGCAGAATTTTGATTAACAAAAGAAAGACTTAGGTATTAAAATATCTAATCCTATATTAAAAGGTGACGGTTTTATTAGTATCCTCATTCCACAGCAGGCTAAAAATAAAACTATAGGTCAGATAAAATTAGTCTGATTATTGTTAATCAAAGATAAGATGGAACCCGAGAATGTCCCCTATACTTACACTAAAGGTAAACATAAGTCGTCCAAAAATTTAGGCTACGTGTGACAATAGGGCCCTGCAAGTGTTTTAGTACCAAGTTTCTGGTGGTCCATGTGTTGCATTTCTGATCCTGAGCTACTGAAAATATTACACACTTTTAGGATGTATAGAATATCTGCCCCCTGATCACACGCTGTGGTACCTCCTGAAATTACTTCTTCCAATATTGAGCGTGACGAAATAGAGAGTAGAAATAGAGTGACGAAGACATCAAGAACATTTTGCTAGTCACCACATGAACAGTCCAACTTGATATGAATTATAGGGAATGTAACGGTTAGGTTTGAGTGCCATTAATTGGTTCCTTTTAAACGTCTACACAAGTCAGATGAAGAATAGCAAAACCCCAACAACCACGTTTAAGTCAATGTTCTGTATTTTTAAGACTAATAATAAATAGAAACACAGTTTTTTTTAATAGGAACTTTCATACCAAAGGACATATATCAAGCAAATTTGATAAGAATGCCTCCCATATACTAAAGCCAATGTAGAAGTTTCAACACCTAAAATCCTGGGTACCCAGAGTCAGATTTTCAGAATACGTATCAATGAAAAGGAATTTTCCACCCCCAACCTAACACGCAAAGAATGAATGAAGTAGTGGTCAGGATAAATTTTGTACTAGAAGGCAGAATATATGAATCAAACAAGCCAAGCTTCCAGTGAGTCTGTCTAGGAAATAGTTTCACTGCTGCCATTTACCACTTTCTCGCTCTACAACAGAATTAATAAAACTGCTGTGTATATAGTTTTAGGTAAATTTGCAGTTTGGAAGAATACACCTAAATATAGTTCATGTCTTTTTAACCAATGTTTAAAGGTCCCCTTTAAAGACCAATATCAAATGCACAATTCCAAAGCAGGCATACCAGAAGAATATGACTACTGCCAGTGAACCAGCGTGTACAAAGTCATTGGCTTTGTCACTGCCCATTACCTAATTACATTGCCAAAAGCCCAATGTAAGCAGAACACAACTATACTACCTTCACTTTAACACTGAAGTTTGTACTGTTATTGGTTTAAAAAAAAAAGGTGAGGCCATTTTGATGTAAAGCAACAGCTGTATGAGTTTCTTTAGAAGTAACCACTGCTAACACAAGACAGCAATTTAAAGCACATCCACCCCTCATATAGCAATTGGATTGCCCTTATAATGCAATCAGAATGACAGAGTGATTTCAACTGCACTCATTCACACATACACCTGTGCTGATAAGACTTTACTGAAATTAAGTTAGCTGATCATTTGTGTCTGGGCCAAAATACAGTGAAAATGTTTTTTGTGATAAAGTTAACATTTTTTTTGCCATCAAAGCTCTTTGAAATGAATTTTTAGGCATCTGATCACTCAAAAGCAACAAAACAATGTGAATTACCACCACACAAACTGATGCTACAGGTTTTGCAAGATAAAACTTCTGTGCCACTGACAAAACTTTTGCCCAATACTACAAGGGTAGGCTCTTTGTTGTCATGGAAACATACTGAAAATAGTGCTACCATTAAGTATAACTCTACATTCCCAAACGGTCTTCCAGGGCTGCACACGAACAATAAAGGTCTATAACATCCAAATCAGAAATAGAGTACACATATATAAAATTCACAAAACTGCCCCCGAATAACATGGAACCAATTAAACACAAAGAAAAATATACAACAAGACCCAACCATAATGAAAGTTTTGTTGATTAAGGACATATCTAAGCATACATACCTTGTGCAGCCCAACAAAGGCTAATTAAAAATTTATATAGCCATCTTTATGGCCCTGGTATAACAGTTCCAAACATGTTCTGCCTAGAAGGAATAAGCATGCAGAATTCCAGTATCATTTTGGAAAAACCCTATATAAAGCCAGTGCAAGATGAATTTCTGTGGCCTCAATAAAAACAGAGAACATCCACACCTTTCATGACCGCTAGAAGTCAGTAGTAAATTTAACTCGAGTCTCACCAACCTCCCTCTGCACCTGGCCAATAAAAAAAAAAAAAATAATACAGCCTTAGGCATCATTTTCATTTAAATGGCAGGGAGGAGAAGGCGCCCGAGATTAAACCACAGCACAAACTTGAGGTTAGGTTACTGGCAGCCCAGAAAATGGCTTCTGCAGTGTGTCCCAGATGATTTCCTGCTCATAAAAGAATCCAGGTATCAAGGAATTCCTCTTTACAAAAAGAGGGATGTGAACCACTGCAAAAATAGGTTTGTGCCTGCAGTTTGGCTTTGATATGACCTGACTGCAACACTGCAGCAACATTCTCAGCAATGTGATCAGAAGAAAATACATAAAAGCCATAAACCACAGCAGCAACTTCAGAGGAAGTTATATATTGCCCCTATTGCCATGATGGCAGTCACCAAAGAAATATCACAGCCCATAGAGTTATGTGAGATGATTCACACTGAGGTACATGATGGATGGCACAACACCATAACTGCCTGCAACACTGCAAAATGTTCCCACAATATAAGTACAAGAAATTAAATCAATGTTCTAAAGCCATGTAAATATAGACTTCAATCTACATGGGGTGTTCACGTGGAAATCAATAAAGAACAAATTTCATACCATGTACAGGGTTAGATGTTGTAACATAGGGCAGATATACAAACAAATGTCATGAAGGAGACGCAGCTAACAAATAAAAGGTAGTGACTGTTAGGACTGCAATAATTATTATTTACTTTAGGATCCCCTGCTGCTCTGCAACCACAGCCGACACCTACTAAAACTGATTCCAATGTGATTATGTCAATCCACATGACAGAATGAATGAGGCCACAATCATGGAGTACGAAAAAAAAAAAAAGTTACTTCAAATATTATTTTGTTAGTTTTAGTATTTAACATGCTGCCATGAGACAACACAAACTGAATTATACAGACACAAGGGCACAGAAACACACATGGGTGAATCATCCAACCCCTGTGGAAGCCAGCAAAGATTAAATAAAGCATAGAACACAAAACAAGTTTTAAACCAGGTGTGAAAAATACCAGGGATCCTGGCAAGAGTGTAAGCATGAAATACAGAGGCCAAAGACAAGCAGCTATTATGGCTTAACCCCTATGACAAAGGTGAATCTGGCCTGTGTGGTCTGAGTTAGCCAAGATGAGGACCTAATAGAAGCCAGCTCCATGAACAAAGAAAAAGAACACAGAGCAATCCTAACCACAAAATTTGACACAAAGGTTTAACTCACATCCCCACCCATTTACACCCTAGGCTTAGCCTAACACAGACTGGGCCCAGGCCAAGCACACACAGAGCGAAACCCCACAACATACTCTGTAATCCCAACAGAGCCTGCTAAGGGTTACATACAACCAACATGCCAGATTGTATGCTGCCTAACACCAAGGGACCTTGTGTCACAGACAGTCCCCAGAGAAGCCACTAGAAGAGTGCAGTAATTATAGACTACACAACCGGACAGCAATGAGATGCAATTTTTCTCCAAGACTACCTCCACATTACTTGTGCTATGAGTGCCTATCACTGCTGGAGATTCTGTCTGCCTATGTAGATAAAAGTAGTGAAGCAGAGGGGAAGGCAATGAGGGTGGGTGGACTGCAGCCAAACCACAGTGCTGAATCTCCCACCAATAGGATTCAGGTGAAACGTCTTCTATGGGAGGGCCATATAAAATTAGAACAGTTTGGTGGAAGGATTTCCTCCTAAAGCAATTTGGTGATATGTTTCCTGCTGAAGATGGAGCCTCTCCAATGTGCATTCATGGAAGGTGATTTAGGGAGAAAAGTTCATAAGCGGTCAGGTGCAGGCTATATATAATGTAGTTTATAAATAAAGCTTCAAATATTCAGGTCATTTATCTTATTTATTATTTATTTAATTATTTAATATTTTATATCTCACTGCTTTTTTGCAGTCAGCTAAGAAATACACTGGATAATACCACAGCTATACAGGGTCCATAGTCTTACCAACTGTATCTCGGAGGAGCTCACAATTTGATGTCAGTATCAGTCATAGCCCAAGTGCTGCCACACCAGAGTACTGACTGCTCAGCCAATATACAATGATACTAGGCAACTTAACAATGAGGTTTGCCTTTAATTTTGAGTAACGAGGGTAGAGGAAAGAACTTTGACTATTGCTATTAGGATTTTTCATCAATTTTACCCATGTGACACCAGAACTACAGTGAAAGGATGAAAGATAGCAGAATGAAGAAAAGTTCGAACATCTGTGAGGTCTCTTCAATTATTAAGAATCTTTTGGTTCCACCTTTCTCCCCAGGGATATTTCCCTTCAGTTTTTGACACTGCTTATCTTTGAACAGAAAGTAAGGGGAATCTTATTTTGAGAATAGTTAATACAGGTTTCAGATTTGTTTTCTTTACATTAAAGCTTTCTGGCCAGTGCATTAAAAAGTAGACTGGCCAATATCGGGAAAAGGTTACAGTTTATTTAAACAAATGAGCAGATCCCAAATCTACAAATGTGAAATCTGCCTGTGTTTTATACCATTGGAAAGGGGATTGTAAAATGCGCAGTTTTATCCCAATCATTAAAAGTAACACATTCTGGATGCATGTTACTTTCCAGCAATCACTGGCACTAAAAGCAAGCTGCAATGGGGAAATATTTTAACAAAAGGATCAGAAAACTGTTTACCTAGGTCTACAGGCAAGTTTAACTCTTTTTAAAAAGAGCTACAATACACTTCAAGCATAATGGTCACACCATTACCATAGGGAACTCCAAAAAAGCAAAGCTTAAGGATTTATTAAGGGATGAACGCTTAGAACAAATCCACATTTTATGGCTTAGGATCATTCAAAGTATTTGTCTTCCTGACCAATGTTTTTAGGACTGAAAGCAACAATAAAAATCCACAAATTCTTCATAAGCATATGAATATTAGGAATCTTCCAACAGGAGTGACTGTTGCCCAAAAGGCTTTTTCCCTCAATTCAGAAATACTTCCCCCAAATTTCCATTGTGTACAGAAGAAAATACACTTGAGTGGGGATATATAACTTATTCCTACACTATCCAAAAATAAAATGTTTTGGCTTTATAAATACTTATGTGACGATCTGCAGGATGTGTAGAGAATCACACAATGAGAATTACACAATTTAGGACTTTCAGATACTTTGAACTGCTTCCATTTTTATTGCACAAGTGTGCCTGAGAAAGATTTCCGAATCAATATGTTAGTCTCCAAAGGACACGTTACAATCAAGATTACACCAGCAGGTAATCTGCCAAAAATGAATCCGTAAGTATCTGCTAAAGATAACTAAGGCATGAACTTCTGACTTGTGGCTAGTAATACATACAGACAGAACAAGGCTAACACATTAGCAGACCATTAGCTGTTACACGGCCATAAACTAATTCTCAGCACTCTATCCTGAATAGACAGTAATTGAATTGTCTTTATATCCACATATGTATAATTTTTACCAAGAGCATCAGATTTTACAAATACTCACCAAGTAGCATCTGTAGTAAATAAAATATAAGTCCAAAGACACTGTTTGGCTGATTCATTACACTATCTTTTCCAAAGATGGAACCTAAGAGTCCAAATCCACGACCCCATCTGTGGGAGGAGAAAATTCAGTGGGTTAAAACTGACAGTCATAATCTTTTTTTTTATTTTATTTAAATAAACCTATTCCTAATTAAAAAAGTCTGCATCGTATAAAGAGATCAAGACTTCCTATTGTTTAACAAAGGGATGCCATGTTCAAGAACCAAGAAAATACAGGTATCAGACCTGACAGCATTCTCCAGGTTCTAAATGTTTGTCCAACCATCAGATTCTGCACACAATTATAAATACACAGAACACTTACAAGCTGTGTGCAGTAGAATGCAAAGAACCCTGTGGTTTCTGTAATGTATAATCCTGATGAATATTATGTATGAATGTCAGATTGTAGATCAGCTCAAATGGACTGACTGAACTTTATATATCTTCATATATATTTATTTTATTGCAATTTATATAACATGGAGTCTGCAAAAAAAATTGGTTCCGACTCCTTAGCCACAGTGTGCTTTCAGGCCAACAAATGTCTACAAGCACAACAATGACCACATAAAAGAGGAATAATTAAAACAGTTTCTTTATGAGACTTCCATCCAACACACTAAATGTACCACCAATTACAAAAGTCACCCAAGAAATAAGCAGTGACTGGATTGGTGCCACCCTGGACGGACTACTAATATATCAAGCTGGGTCAAAGAACCCGAGGTTTCTTAAAATTGGATTGACTGGTTTCTGAATTCTGCAGCTGCTTTTCCAAGCTAGCATATGAACAAGTTGGAAATCCTTGTGTATGAACTGTGTGCACAACCTAAAGACATATGTCTAAAGAATAACAAACAGGAACATTTTGTTTCTGAGATTAGAACAAAAAATGTATGACAAGATTTGGAAAAGCTTTAAGAAAACCAGCAACGAGTAAAACCAGAAGAATTCTTGTGCTGTGTCATGCGGAGATTAGGAAACCAGAGGGATGTAGTGAAAAGTCTATAAATACCATTATTACACATTTCAGAAACTGGGTTTAGTGCTATTAGGGCTGGGCAGCAGTATTTAAAAATCTTTCTACAAAAAAAAAAAAAAAAAAAAAAAAACAGAAAGACCAAGTAATGCATTAGACATAGGTATACC
Source organism: Pyxicephalus adspersus (assembly GCF_032062135.1). Taxonomy (NCBI): domain Eukaryota; kingdom Metazoa; phylum Chordata; class Amphibia; order Anura; family Pyxicephalidae; genus Pyxicephalus; species Pyxicephalus adspersus. The sequence goes on along the minus strand of NC_092858.1, from coordinate 82,042,932 downwards.
ATCAAGATTTCTTTCATGTTCATGTGTTCTTGGTAACATCTTTTACAACAAATCTAAGCAGGTCTAATTCAGGAAAAAAAAAGCAAACTTTATTTCCTTAAATGAAATGAGCTTTTCATTGTACAACTTAGAGATCTAAAAATATTGGTCCTCGCATTTAGCATCAATAAAAAAAAAAAACACAATTTTATGAGTGATATATAAATAAATAAAAAAAAGGGTTTTAACTGTGTAAGGGTCTTTAATTATAGAAGCTGTTGATTGCTCTCACTATTTCTGATGAACACAAGAGGGTGGCAGAGTGGATGCAATACCAGCCTGTGGGAAAACTACATGTCCCATGATTCCCCTTTATTATCACAAACTAGGGTGCTTACATTTGTAGTACCTGCTCTTTATAGCACAATAGGGTGGCTACAAGTAAATGCATTTTAAAGAGAGCATGAATTGTAGACACAGGTATTAGGATATGTGTTTTTTTTCCCAAAATATCTAAAGTATTTATAGGGACTAACTGAACACATTTGTAGAATGTCAGGAAGAAATAATGTAATATAAAGGGCATACAACACATGACTACAATTGTTTTGCAATACTTTAAAGACAATATTGGCAGTTATGAAATCATCATCCCCATGTAGGATCACTAAATGACCAAGCGGGGAAAACACTTGGAGGATACAATGGCAGCCACCAGCTTCCCCTTCCCTTGCCTCTTCATTGTACGAAACAGTGCTGTGTGCAGTGATCATTCATCCTACTGACAATGAAGTAATGGAGATCATGGTACTAATTTTAATACTCAAAACACAAAGCTACCACTATGTTCAGACTTATATAACATGCAATACAAAAGAAGGCCCTATTTACATTTTTTTAAACAAATGCTTTTTTAGTACATTTTATTAGACACCGATGTTTAATATTTATCATCATTGTTAGGTTCCAAAACATCTAACAAAATTACAACTGTGCTGACAGCTCTAGGACACAATATTTAATACTAGAAATAAATAGCAGGAAGAGGAACACAATGTAAGCTCCTGCTATGCAAGTATGACTCAGCTAGGTGAATGGGAAAGAAAGCATGCAGTGATAAGCTGAACTGATTCTGCATGCCACGTCCACATAATAAGTGGACATGAAACCAACCTTTAGATAGGAGATTTAACAACTGTAAAGTACATTGATCGGGGAATGATTAAGAGATACAACTTTCCCAACACTTCAAGGCAAGCACAGGATGGTTATGTTAACATTTGCTATGCATGGAAAAGCTCAGCCATAGTATAAGATTATTCTCTCCTCTTTACCTGTTGAAAAGAGGAAATTGTTTACAGACAACTCTGTCTCTAGATATCAGTATTCACATCATACAGTTCTAAAACAATCACAAGTATGACAAGCCAACACCCAAATTCCAATATTATGCCCAGCATTAAACGGAACTAAACTTGGTTTTGACTCATCTGTCCCCGTTCCATCTTCTTCTCTTGCTCGTTTCAATTTTCAGCTATCTTGATTGGCCATGCCGGGATAAAGTGACTATCGCGCTGGTGGTGGGGAGCAGTTCATTCAGTTTGGCAGCCAGGCCATAATGCGCTGGGTATCACCGGGCATATGTGCAGCTCAGCAATTTTGAAGAGAGTAATCAATCAGAAGAGTATGTTGTATTGCACAAGGGACATCACCTGTTCCTTCCTGCAATATGACCTCTTCACCTGAGAAAAACCCTTGAAATATTTTAGGAACCCCTAATAAAATTATATTTACAGATAACAGACACATGGGTCATCATCAAGATGTAGATATTGATACAAATTTATTGTTGGGTAGTTGGCAAGTTACATTGACCATTCAGAATGCCCCTTAAAGTGGAACTAAACAAAAAAAAAAAAAAACACACAAAAAAAAAAACTTACCTTTAATTCTGCAGGTCACTCAATGGCGCTGGTCCTTCCCGCAATCCAGTCCACCATCGTCCTGGAATTCCTCTTCATTCCAGCGCTGACATTTTCTTCTCTTCCTCCTCGGTCTTCTAGGCACCTCACCTGATCTCACACTGTGCAGGTGCGAGATTGGGTGATATAGCCCGCTGTAAAGGGCAAAAAAAATACACCTTCTGCTCATGTCTGAGATCTCGGGCATGCGCAGAAGAAGCACCCAGAGCCTCCTGGGATGAGTGACATAGGTATCTCCCAGGAGGCTCTGCACTGCCATTCAGTCTTTATCGCCGAGTTAAATAAATCCACAGATCCCCGATTCAGAAAATCAGGTACAGAACTTGGTGACAAGCTCCACTATAATAGTCCACAAATGTTATGGGAGCAGAAATTTAATAAATGTGACCATACTAAATATCTGCTCCCCTTGTTCACCTGAAAATATTGTTTTAAGCCTTTGACTGCCTTGCAGTAGTGGTTATGGTGGCGGCAGTTTAGGGGTCAAGAGAAAGCAAGCGTGTTCCTTACAAAGAGAAAGCATACATATGTATTCAGGATTAGGGAGTACTTTGAGCAAATTAATCCATCAAGCAACAATTTATTAAAAAAAGTTGATAAAGTGTTTTACTCCTCCCCAAAATGTTACACCTCAGAAACCAGCTAAGCCACTTCTGTCACTAGAGAAATTACTTTTTTTTTAATATCATTTACCTAATACATAATGAGATTTTATTGCTGCTTGCAATAAAATAAATAATTCCCTCATGTGTCCTAGTGAGACCTAAATGATTGGAAATCCAAAGTTTAGAATTGTCACACTGAGAAGTTGATTCCTCACAGGAGAGATCAGTAGATGGATTCTCTAATATTTCCTCCCAGGGACATTAGATAAGCCTTGAAAAATGAAGAACAAAATCACTATCAATAGTTGCGCTTTACAGCTGTCTGAGCACTTCTACATCTACTATAAGCTTTGGTTTAAGTAATAAAAACTTTTTACATGGTAGAATTAGCAGCAATAAAGGGGTCCAAATGTTTAACTCCGAAAATCCCTTTGCTTTGCTGCTAACCTATACCAGACTTTGCAATGAATAATATAAATGCATTGCAGCTCCTAAAGTGAAAAAGGTAAAATATCCATCTGAATCAAACAAGCAAGGAGAGAGTCATTCCTACGAGTACGGTAAGTTTTATGTGAAATCCAGGCTTCAGCCATTCATCTCAATAAACAAGCATTGGAAGGGCTCCACCTGCTGGTTGGAAACACAAACAGGAGACATAACCAAAACCTTAAGCAGAACTCCAGCACAGCACTTTAAAAGATACCCTAATCCTTCCACTGTGCTTTTTTATTTATTTTTTCAATGACTTTGCCCCCATACAGTGTAATTGGTCCTTTTAGTCACTGCGCCATTACAGAATGGAATATATCCATTATTAGGTGGAGGATAACAAAGTCTTAACCAGTCGTTGTGACCAGAAACCAGAGGCAGGGTGCGTGTCAGAAGACGGAGGATCTCTCTACTGCTCACCTTCAGTGCCATCCATGTTTATCATACTCTGCAGGCAAGCTGTTCATTTTAACATGTGCACGTAACTCTAAGTCTCTAATCTACTGAAATCAGAACAACCCTCTTTAACACCTGATGCTAGAAAACCTAGCGCTTGTGTCATACCTCCTATTACCTACGCTGAGCTTGTTTACCAAACAGGTTTTTTTTTTTTTTTACTAAACTTTGTTATCTGCTCCTCTCCACTAATGCTGACAGCACAATAAGCCACAAACCTCAGCTCCCTTATTTCGTGTTTATGCAGGCACATAGTTAGCAAAGAAGATGCAACATTTTACCATGACACAGAACTGCTTTGTGACCAAGTCTGTGTAAAAAAACTCAGTGGTGATATAATAGTAGAATAGTAAGCTTCAGCAAACACAGCCCACAGCACGGCCTCTCACACACTATATCAAGCAGACATATAGGTATTCCTGGATTACTGTGTTTCTATAAAGACCACCTTAGGAAATGGTCACACATTAAAGTGTACCTAAACTCAGAATTTTCTAGGTAAACAACCCTTTTATGTAAGGGGAAAAAAAAAGGTGCAGTCCCACACCCTAATTCTCGCCTAGGTGATTGAGAAAGAGTGGGAGCAAAAAGCCTCCCGGGATACCTATGTCACGCATCCAGGAAGGCTCTTGGGTGCTCCTTCTGCACATGCCCAAGCATCTCGAGCATGTGCAGAAGGAGCCCTTTCGTTAAAAGGAAATAAAATTGCCAATCTCACGCATGCACAGTGAGATTGGCAAAATTTTTTCCCTATCTATGTCACTCGATCTCACGCCTGTCTCGAGTGACACAGGGAAAAGAACCCGGGGGAAGATGGCGGCACCTGGCCCAGAGACGAATGCTGGGACCACCCAGGACAGAAGACACCTCTGGGCCGGTGGACTACACTAGGGGACTAAAGGTAAGTGTATTTTTTTGTTTTGGGTAAGGTTTGAGTTTACTTCCTCTTTAAGATGAGAATAAATGACTGAAAGCACAGGAGATAAATATGTGAAAGGGCCGGACCAGGACAGCACAGGTGAACAAGAGCAAAACAACGTGCTGTACAGGTGAACAGTAGATATTGCAGACATATGGAGACATTGGTCAGGATGGTGGGAACTTACACACTTGTTACACAGGCAGAGAGGATATATAGGAGGTAGTAGGACGTCCTATAAAAAGTTTCAAAGACTTCATTAAGTTGATCAGGGGTCATGGGATGCTGCATGAACAGCAACTAAACTTGGAAGAATTTTGGAAGATGTGTTTGGGAATGTCTAATGGTGTCAAGTCTTATCAATGAACACGAGCGTATGGCGAACTTGTACAAGATGAGGAATAGTGAGAGGAGCTCTCAGAAGCCAGGCGGTCATTTCACATTTTTTTCACTGCTCAGATCTCATCAGTCTCTGCATACCAGCCCTCAGGTCATTTGTAAGAGTGCTATGGTAGAGAGCTAATGAAGGGGAAACACCTCTGTTACAGATGACTATAGTATTCAGAAATCTAAATTTAAATTGGCACAAGTTGGTTATGGAGTGACAACACCATATCACCTGCTCGCTGGAGATTGATGTTATATATAACATCAATAAAATGTATACAAGATTAAGAAATAATAAGGTGAGGTATGCTCTGTGCAAACAGCTGTCACCTGCACAGCACAACCTCTCCCTATTCCATGATATTTTGTATTTCCCATCACTTTCTGTCTGGGTAACCATGGTCATGTCAATGAGACAGAGAAGCTCCCCAAGCAGGCATGCAGCAGCTATAAACATCTGACCGGGCTTACAGACTCCATTCCAAGCAAATACAAGAACATGATGAGAATGATGGAAGAGCAGCCATGGAGTGTTGGGGTAAAGGTGCAGGAACAACATGTAATATTGGAGGGATCAGATCCTTGTGATCACCTCCCAGACTCTGCACTTCTAGTCTGTCCTCCATGAGCAGATTATGGAGGTGTGGCAGACTGTGGCCTCCAGCCAAGGCAGATTGGCAGCCTGTCAGTGCATCCCCATACATGACACATGTGCTATGTGTGGAATGTAGGTGAGATGTATGGGTGGCACCATGTATGGGGATATGAGGTGCACACACCACCTCCCCCTGGCAGTGCCATGAACAAGGGTCAGGGGTGAGCTGCAGGTTCGCAAACTGCCTCAGGTCATCACCATGAAACCGGTACTGCACTGACGACGTGGCCCTAGCCAGCACTGACACAGCCCCATTACATGGAGCCCCAGCATAGAGCTGTCAGGGTACTACAACCCCCCAGCCTCCATAGGACTACAAATCCCGGCACTCCCTGCTCTCAGTCATACACCCCACACACTGTTATTCCAGCACACTGAGTCATGACAGGCTGCACCCTGCACACACTGAGGCGCCGTGCTACGTGTCAGTCAGCCCCTGACAGGAGCGGTGTGTCCGGTACCTGGAGGAGAGGACGCTGGAGCAGCGCACCCACTCGTTGATGTCGCACATGGCCTGGTAGCCGGGGTCTCTCTCCTTCTCTCTTTCCACGTGGAAGGCATACAGGGACAGGACGATGCCGAGCACGCACACCACATACCGGGCCCCGCTCTCCCACCGCGGCACAGACACTCTGAGCACGGGCGCCGCCATCTTAACCCCGGCCTGCTCTAATCTCGCGCGGGAGCGAGATACACTCAGCGTTCGCTCCAGCTGCAGCAGTGACGTTCCCACCAACTAGTGGACAAAGGGGCCTGGCGGAGGCGTGGCGATAGGGCGGGCCCCTGTGCTGATGGCAACCAATCAAGGGGTGGAGCATCGCCTGACTTCACCAAGAGCTGGAGCGATGTGGTTGCTCGGTCTGGGCGGGATGGGGGTGGAGATTGGGCGGGTCTGTCTTGGGAAGGGAACCAATGGAGGAGCTCGTCATCCAGTGACGTCAGCAAGCAGTGGAGAGTTGTGGAGTGTGGGTAGAGTTGGGAGAGATTTGCAGGGTGGGATGGAGCGTCAGACACCTGCATGGTCTAATCCACACAATACATACAAAGCTGCTCTGACCTAAGCGTCAGTACTTTTTAATGTTAAATGCACAAAATTGGATGGCAAGGTAAAAGAAAATTCCAGGACAGCACCGATCTAGAATATTTAACACCTCTGTTGGTGGGCTTTTGTTTGCATCAAAAAAGTTATTTGACCGTATAGGTCTATAGTAATGTAAAACCCACTCTCAAAACAGGTCAGAAGGAGGTCAGTTGCACCTCTCAATGAATTTTGAATGAGACTTCAATAACTGATGTCATCAGCACAAACCCAAAGCCCAGCAACACACAAAATATTAGGGGTGCAGATAAATCTGGGACACAGCAAGTAAAGTGGGTGCAGCAATTCAATACTTGCTGGAAAGAAAGGATCTTCCAGCACCCATGTGGTGTCAGCACCCCAATATGTTAGTACCAGTGTCATGCAGACATAGTCCTACCTATGTTGTGTGCAGGGGATGTGGTTGATATCATTGGGATGATGCAGTCCAAACAATCACTGCCAGACAAATGTAGTGTTTCTGATCCGGTGGTTGGTGGGAATGTGGTCTGACTTAGTGTTCTCTGCAATGTCCAAGGAGTGATGAGTGCCAAGGTCACTATGAGGAGCTGCACATGGTTGTTGCTGCAAGCAATAGTCTTTACTGCATTCAGCTTACTGCAGGCTAATAAACAAGTATGCAGGTAGCCCCAGGACTTGTAAAACTGTCCATGATTTGGAAGGACCGTTCCTCTTTAGGTTCTCTGAACCTCATTTTGGGTAGATATATATAAGTATTACATTTGTTGTTTTGAAAACTAATATAAAGTAAAACTATTTGTGTAACGAACATTTGGTTAAACCTACAACGTTTAGGTTGGTATTCTTTATGGTTCATAAAATAGGCCTTTTACCTACATACTTTGAGTTAAAAACTGTCCCTCTTCCCTATCTTAAAGTTTGGAAGATATGGGCTAATTTGCAGACAATGGTAGCCGGTACTGGTTTGGCCTGAGGTGACCACAGTCTTCTGGCAGTACCCATCCCAACCCTTCCATGACTGTAACTACTTTGGAAGGTCATGGCTGCCAACACAACCTCACTATTGTTAATCTTTGAGGTTCATTCTGTGTAGGTTTATTTGCTATCAGCATTTTAGTATAATTTCCAGGCCCCATTTTGTGGCATACCCTTGTCTTTGAAAAATGTTCTGGATCGATCATTCCCAGAAGTGGCAGATTTCTGGTTCCCCACCATACTTTGTGGTCCTTACTGTAGTCCCTATTGTTTCCTGGAGTGCTGATCATAGGGCAGTGGTCCCCAACTTTTTGCAGGTCGGGGACCAGTAAATGCATGGACTCAGGAGAGCTATGTGTCACTCAAAGGGGAAGTAACTTCCTCACAGTGTGACATCATAATGCCAGAACCCACCCACTCTCCCATCGCAGGTCTGAGCCTGTGTTCAGAAACACAGCCCTTAGCCTGCGATGTGTCTGGGAAATGTGGTCCGCAGCTCTGGCCGGTGCACTACCCCAAGCGGAGTTC